>NW_024412395.1:9669242-9677503 GCF_014898765.1 Herpailurus yagouaroundi
TGTTATGAGGGAATCTACCAAAACCACCTAGCCCAGCACCTGGCACACTGTTCCATCCTTTCTGGAAATTACCTATTATGATTATGGTCTCATATTTGTGTCGGACCAGGAAATTGGTGCCATAAGTCCTCCTGTGAATCCCAGATCATGAAGACTTATAGGAAAACTGAGGAATGAACTGCGTTCTGTGCTGAGCCCAGGAGTGGGGAGACAGCTGTTTTTAGCCCAGTGGGGTCGGGTCTACATGCCCTCAGCCACACCGGCGTGGCCCGGGGCCTGGGGGCCCAGAGACGGACAAAGAATTAAAAAAGTGCCGAAACAGTTGCTCAGGTCAAATTTTACTATAGTTTGGCTTGTAAAAGTAATTCGTGCTCCTTGTAAAAAAAACCCGATACGTTAAAGGCCTCTCCGTCCTTCTGGATGGCTGTCGGCGACCAGCGGCAAACAGCGTGTCCCATGTCCTTCTCCACTGCCTAGGAATAAGTTCAGCTTCAGAACTGATCCAAGACTTCCTGCTTTGGTCCTCGGAGAGGTAGTCTAAGGGACATGAACTGGTCTGGGTGACTTTTGCGACAAAGAAAGCTCTCCTCACACTTGTCCTGAGGATGGGATGTCCTGATACTGAGCTGGCCTGGAGAAGTCTCTTCTATTCCTGCCGGTTCGGCCAGAGGTGATGGGGGAAGTGTAGTCTGGGCCCCCTGAGGAGAGGGCTTCTCTAGCAAAATGCCTCCAGGCAGAAAAGAACCATCTGCTTCATTTCAGTGACAAACCTTCTCCGCTCTCTTGACTGGCATGTCTCAATTCCCGCACCTCTTCACTCACAGATGCCTGCAGTGCAGCCCCTGACCGCTGGCCCACAGGTCCCAGACCTTGCCCCGGCAACAGGAACAGGTGCCCGTTGCAGAGCGAGGCTGTTGGGACTCACTGGGAGTTGCCCTGTGACCCAACAACTGGTGCCCACCTGTCCAGCCAGCCGGAGGGAACGCCCTTCTGCAATTTTTGCCCTGTCCTCCCTCCGTTGACAATGTCTGCGAGGGCTGGTTCATGCTCTCGGGAGACATAGGTCCCATGTGACCCCAGTGTGCCTGCCCAGCCTCCTCTCTGGCCTTGGTTCCCCCCGCAAAGGCTCCCACCTCTGAGCCCTCACACCTCTGTTCTCTGGTACCTCTTGTCCATTCTCCCTGTTCCCTCCTTCTGCGTCAGCTGAGATGCCTGTCACTCCTGGGAGCCTCCTATGTGGCTCGCCAGCCCATCAACTTGTCCCTCACTTTCTAGAAGCGCCCATCCTTTCATAATATGTTTAGACACAAACCGGGTGGAATTATAAGTATTCTTCTGAAACTTGCTTTTTCCCTTCAGCATTTATCTTGCCCAATGTCCTGAGAGCTCCCTCCTATCCCAAGGTCAGGGTGTACCGTGAGGGATGGGATGGGTCCCCTGTTGATAGACACTAGGTCGTTTCCACTTTCACCATGACAGAGTGTTGCAAAGAACGTTCTTGTGCACACATCGCCCCACAGATGGGGAAGACTAGTCTAGGATAGAAATCTGAAGGTAGATGTGCTGGGTCACATGGTACATACAAAGTTTACACCTTGAAAAGAAATCCCAAAGTGCTTTCCAGAACCTAAGTACATGTTTACGCTTCTACCAACTGTGAAAGGGCCCTCACTGGTGCTCAAGGCTGGTGGATTGGAGCCCCGGCACGTTGTTTTAGGGACCTGTTGTGCAGCGTCTCCCAGCAGCCTGGGGGCCGGCACTTTCCCCAGGGCTTTTCACTCCTTCCCTCCGGTCAGAGGCTCAGGTCTCCCGGGAGCCAGAATGGCTTGGGGGGGAGGGGGAGGGGCTACAGCTGAGATGCGGAGGGGAACAGGAACCGGAGGCCTTTAGTAGTTAGTGAAAGACCCCTTTGTTTTGCTGATTGACCCGCTGGGGTTTTGACATGCTTTTTGTTTTGTTGTGTCATTTCTGTGGCTTTGGAAGTGGCAGGTGCCCAGAGAATGAGCTTGTGAATCTGCTGGTGGTAAAAGAATGTAGCAGGTGAGGCCCCTGCTGGTGGCTGGCAGTAACAATGGCTTTAGCCCAAAGTCTCCTTTCCCTACATTCACATATCCATCCATTAATCAAGCCATTCATTCATAAGATAATCGCTGAGTGCTTTCCATAGGTTGGGCGCCGTACTCGGCTTTGGGATCCAGAGTCATTACACAGATCCAGGTTTGGGAGGGCAGCACAGAGAGGGGTGTCCTAGCAAAGACCCCAAAGTAGGAAGGAACACAGAGCGTGGAGAGAGGATGTTCAAGGGTAGGCGGGGGCTGGATCCCCTAGGCTTTGAAATGTACTCCCAGGGCATTGGAAAATGACTGAAGAATTTTAAGCAGCGGCGGAGAGAGTCACAGAGTTTGATTTGTGATATTAAAGGTTCCCTCCATTTGCACTGGGATGTGAGGACCCAGTTGACCTCCAGCCTGGAGGAAGGAGTCTGGCGTCAACCCTGGGACACAGAATCCCTGGGTTTCTGTTCCTCTGGATAGTCTGAATTCCTCCCAGGTTGGGGCTAGGATGAAATGACTGTGGCCTTGAAACCGGGCAAGGGCTGGGGAAGAGTGGGGGCAGGAGGCCCCGGTTCCGGCAGCCGGCCCCCAGGGATGCAGGGCCAAGGACGGGGCCCTCTGGTAGTCCTTGCAGAAAGAAAAGAGCCCGGAGCTACGAGACAGGCAGCCGAACGGGCCTGAGGCACCGGGGCTCCCTCCACACCGCCCCTCGCTGCCCACCCTCCCACAGAGAAAGAGGGCAAGGCTTTCTATATTCTCTAGGCTGAAGCTTTCCAGAACCCGATTGCAGAACCCATCTGATACCACGACCTGAGCTCCTTCCCCAAGAACATCACCTCCCTCAATGCTCAAAGGGGCCTTGCCAGAGGGAGATGCGCTCCTCATACAGCAGAGGAAGCTGCCTCTCTGAGCAGCTGAGTTGCCCAAGCCCTGTACCTGTGAGGGTGGGGCCAGGGTCTCATCGGGGATCTCTTCCCCCTTCTCTGGCCTCTCAGAGGCTTGGCATTAAAAACCTTTGCAGATGTCTGACCTGGGAATACCTGTGGGTCCCCCAAGCCCTTCACCTCCTCCTCGGCCGGGCCACCCGTACTCACTGCCCTGGTGGCCAGCCCACTAGATCCCTCAGAACGCAGGAAAAGCCGGTGCCTTGTCACCCTGCAGGACGCGAGGTCATCGGTCCCCTCACTGGACCACGCGCTGCTGGAAGGCCACCCTCTGCTCTGATTCCCCTGTCCTGGCTCCCCCACCACCCTGGAGATTGGCCTGCCATACAGGGGACACTGTAACATTTGCAGGGGTCGTGGAGAGACCCTTGGCAGGGACTCTGGTGACCTGGTGTTTTTCAGAGTGACCCAGTGATAAGCGAGCTGTCCGTTTCTGCACCACAGCCAGGCTGTCCTATATTCTAGGAGTGCAGAGATACAGGCAGGAACGAGCTTACCTGGAGGGCAGAGGATATAGTAGTTCAATGCATGGCCTCTGTCTGGGCCCACATCTTGGCTACAAGCTAACTCTGAGAGCTTGGACAAATTGCTCATCTTCTCTCTCTCTCTCTCTCTCTCTCTCTCTCTCTCTCTCTCTTTAATGTTTATGTATTTATTTTGAGAGAGAGCACGAGCAGGGAAGGGGCAGGGAGAGAGAGAATCCCAAGCGGTCTCGAAGCTACAAGCGCGGAGCCCGATGTGGGGCTCAAACTCACAAACGGTCAGATCATGGCCCCAACCGAAATCAAGAGCTTGGCGCTCAACCGGCTGAGCTCCGCAGGCACCCCAGCTCACCTTCTCTTTGCCTCAGTTTCCCCATCAGTAACTGGAGATGTGCTAGCACCTATCTTACAGTGTCATGGTAAAGATGAGGTGAGTTTACATGTATAGCACGCTGAGAATAATGGCTGGCAAATACGTTGTTAAAAGATAAACTGAGGCAGAGCGAAAGTTTTATGAGTTTATTTGAGCAAAAATGGATTGGAAGCAGGCAGCATCCAATGTAGCAGATAGAAAAAGCTCCGAGGAGTTGTGCAGGAGACTTTTATAGGCAGAAGAGGGGAGGAACAAGGGAGTTATGCTCAGCAAAAAACAAAAAAACAAAAACCCAGGTTGGTTATTGCAAAGTCACTCTCCCTGAGGGGAGGGCAGGGGTCTGTTGGACAGATTACGTCACTAGCGCTGCTCAAGGGATTCCTGACTGACTGGCTGAAGATGGCGTTTCTGGGAGAGCCAACACTGTAATTAAGTTTAGTCTTGGTTTGGTGCGGCTTAGCATAAGTGACTGGGGCTTAGCATAAGTGACTCCATTTTGGCCCTTGTTTTTGTTTGTTTGTTTGTGGTTGTTTTTGTTTTTTTAAGATTCAATTTAATTTTTTTTTTTTTTTAGGTAATCTGTACACCCAACATGGGCTTGAACTCCAAAGGCCAAGATCAAGAGCTGCATGCTGTATGGACTGAGCCAGCCAGGCACCCCAGGGCCTTGTTTTGTAACAACGGAAACATTTGTTTTTCTTGCTTTGTCCTTCAGAGACTCAGAGTTTGGCAGAGGGACTGATGTGCAATTGTAATAGCATAGAATACACTCCCAAAGAGGGGACCAACTACTCTGCGCAGACTTGGACCCCACTTTTGTGAAGCTGTGGACGCTCCAGGGATGTTCCCATTTTAAGCTTCTGACACTTTCTGATTCTTGGGAAAGGACTGCTCTCTATTGGGGGAAAACCACTTCAAAGTTAAAACCAGAAATTCCTTTCTTTTTTTTTTTTTTTTCTAATGTTCATTTATTTATTTTGAGAGAGAGAGAGAGAGAGAGAGAGAGAGAGAGAGCCAGCACAAGCAGGGGAGGAGCAGAAAGGGGTGGGGGGTGGGGGGGGTGGAGAGAATCCCAAGCAGGTTCTACACTCTCAGCACAGAGCTCACCCTGGGCCTTGATCCCACCAACTGCGAGATCGTGACCTGAGCCGAAATCAAGAGTTGGATGCTTAACTGACTGAGCCACACAGGCAACCCCCCCCGCCCCCCCCTCCCCCCGCCGCCACAATTCATTTCTGAGCTGAGTTTTTGTCTGTGAGCCTAATCGTCCTATTCATAACCACAAATGGCTGTCCTTCCTGGGAGCAGAGTTGCCTCTGAGAAGGGAAGAGACCCAATAATCAGCAGGAGGGAGAGACAGTTTATTGCCCTCCTGGGGCCCACAGAAAGCTGGGGCTGGGTCCTTGTGGAGAGTCCTGGTCACAAGGAGATGGGCACAAGATGGTTGGCTGGTCCAAGGAGGAGGGCGACAGACCAGACCAGAGAGTGCCCCGTGGGCTGGCAGGGGGATCCAGTGGGCAGTCCACACAGCAGGGGGACTCCTGGCCAGTACAAAGCTTTTCTGTTCTGTAATTCCCGCCTGCCATTCCCAAACCTTTCCGGAAAAGCTTGTTTCTCTGGTCCCAGCCATATTTGGAGCAATCACGGAGGATCCTGTGCCTGAGGCTGGTGGCAATGGAGCAACGAAGCAGTGAGAGGTGGCCCCAGGAATGTGTGCTGCAGCCAGCTGCAGTGACAATGACAGAACCTGAAGACAAAGACCGCCTCAGAATCACTCCAGGGAGACAAATCGGGCCTAGTGGGCCTTCCTGAGGCCTCAGCTCACTGTTCCTTGAGCACCAAAGGGAGGGGTGACCTTTCAGGTTGGAGAACCTGTGGAATCAGGAGTGACTCGGCTACGGAGTGAGGAAGGTCAGGGCTCAGGGAGGGCTGCACCCAGGAGGGGACTCACAAGCAGAGTTTTGAAGGACGAAGAGGAGTTCAACAGTGAAGCAGGTGAGCAGAGCTATTCGTACGGCTCCGTCCCACTTTCCACCCATCACCCACCACCTGGGAAATTCACGCTGGCCTCTGAGAGACCCCCGAATTCCAGCAGGACTAGGCCCCCACCCACTTGGAGCAGAAACATGGTACCACTTCTGCCTTTTCCAGTCGTCTGTGGGGAGGGACAGGTTTCTGGCTCCCTTGGGCTCCACTGGGCTTTACAAGGCTGGCCACGGACACCACTGAGTCCTAACCTCAGGCACTTCGGATTCAGCAGAGTGCTTATAGATTGCTTTTGTCAAAATGTGTGAATTCCCCCGGGGGCAGAGAGATTTATTCAGTCTTTGCTGCGTTTGGCTTTTATTTGCCGTTACCTGCAAAAATATATTTCTTGGGCCCGGTTCCCAGAGGAGCGATGTTAGGTCATTACTCCGTGAATTGTTAGGCCGTAAAGGAACCATTCCTCACTCATCCGCCACTCAGCACCGGTGGCTCGGCAGCCGGGTCATTGCAGGCACTCCTGTGATGGCCATCTGTTGCGGTGGCAGCCAATGATGGCAGAAAGTGGACACTCGGGAATTATCTGTGGGTGCACATTTAACCATTTCTCCCCTGCCAACCGAGCCAGCCAGCGGAGGAAAGGAAACAGAAGGAGGTGGCCGTTCAGAGTGTATCAGAAACTTTGAGTGTCTCTGCCCACGACCCCTTGAGGGGGAAATAAATGGGGACCTGGTGCTTTTTTGCATTCTTTCCTCTTCTGACGTAGGCAGCGGGGTCTCAGGCCACCGGGACGGGTCAGTGTCAAGGCTGGACATAGACCCCCAAAGCAGGTCAGCAAACTTGGGTTATTTCTGATGGGGTCGTTTCCTCCCCCTCCCTGAGCAGCCCCTCCCCGGTGGACACTCCCCATCGGAGCTCCCCTGACCAAGGTCCTCTTGCCTCAAGGCCTGATGAGGGACAGCGGGCACGATGCTTAATTCCAGAGAGATGCCAATGCCTGAAACACACATACTTGTGCCCTTTCCTACCAAGGATGCGTCCATCTTGAGGATTAGCACAGGTCTGCGTAGTTAAACCAGTGGTTCTCAATCAGAGCCATTTTGGTCCCGCCACCCCCACCTCCCGAGCGCATTTGGCAAAGACTGGAGACATTTTTTTAAATTTTTTTTTTAACATTTATTTATTTTTGAGAGAAGAGAGAGATGGAGCATGAGCAGGGGAGGGGCAGAGAGAGAGGGAGACAGAATCCCAAGCAGGCTCCAGGCTCCGAGCCGTCAGCACAGAGCCCAACGCGGGGCTCGAACTCACAAACCACCAGACCGTGACCTGAGCCGAAGTCGGATGCTCAACTGACTGAGCCACCCAGGTGCCACTGGAGACATTTTTGATTGTCACAAGAGTGTGGAGGGGGTTCATTGGCATCTAGAGGGTAGAAGCCAGGGGTGATGCCACACATCTTTTAATGCATAGGCCTCCCCCCAACAAAGAATCATATGGTCCCAAATGCCAACGGTCCCAAGTTAGAAAAAGATGGATTCCAGCCTGGTTAAAAAAAAAAAAAAAAAAAAAAAGCTGCCTTCTGTCCCTTCAGAGAGGGGTGAGCTCGGGAGAAGAAGGACCTGGAAGGTGGGGCAGGAGAAGAAGAACTTTACATCCTTCCATCCCGTTCTTGGTTTCCAGGATGATCAGGGACTCCTTTGGGAGCAGTGCTGCCCCAAAGAACTTCCTGTGGTGATGGGAATGTTCCACACTTGTGGTCCGCTAGCCGCTAGCCACATGCTGCTGTTGGGTGCTTGAAATGTGCCTGTGAGGGCTGAATTTTTTATTTTATCTATTTTCAATTACAATTAAATCGCCCACAGGTGGCTAGCATCTACCCTAACGAAAAGTGCAGTGTTAAAGCCCTCAAAACTGCTCTCTGGGCGTCATGCCCGCTGGGGGGATGCCACCTTGATAATGAGGTGTTAATGGCACAGGGGGAGAAGCCCAGTCCTCCTGAGTGACGGGGCTCAAACGGAGAGTGGACAGGGCAGGACTACTGCCCTTGCAGCAGGGAGGTGGCCCTGTGCCCTTGTATCTGTGTGGAGAGGCGCCACTGGGCCACACCGAGGGAGGCAGCCCGAGCCCACGCAGACCTGGAAGCCAGCCGCTCTGTGTGCAGAGTTTGCGCTTGACTCTGTCCCCAGGAGGCCTCACGAGCTTTTCGGAGACCTCACTCCTGGGCCAGGCACGGAAGAACAACCTACTGGGGCAGAGGAGGGGTCATGTCTGGCCAGATGCAGAAAGAGCTGAAGTCTACAAGGTTCCCCAAACTGGAGCCCTGTCAGGAGGCCCATGCAGGCTGCACTGTTTCTGTCACCCCCCCGGGAGAGGGCAGCACAACTCCCCCAAGCCCGGAAGGGCCCAGAGGTGAACTTCCGGCCTC
>NW_024412395.1:9677903-9695113 GCF_014898765.1 Herpailurus yagouaroundi
GGAGAGAATCCCAAGCAGGTTCTACACTCTCAGCACAGAGCTCACCCTGGGCCTTGATCCCACCAACTGCGAGATCGTGACCTGAGCCGAAATCAAGAGTTGGATGCTTAACTGACTGAGCCACACAGGCCACCCCCCCCCGCCCCCCCCTCCCCCCGCCGCCACAATTCATTTCTGAGCTGAGTTTTTGTCTGTGAGCCTAATCGTCCTATTCATAACCACAAATGGCTGTCCTTCCTGGGAGCAGAGTTGCCTCTGAGAAGGTGATTCTGGTGATAAGGGAAGAGACCCAATAATCAGCAGGAGGGAGAGACAGTTTATTGCCCTCCTGGGGCCCACAGAAAGCTGGGGCTGGGTCCTTGTGGAGAGTCCTGGTCACAAGGAGATGGGCACAAGATGGTTGGCTGGTCCAAGGAGGAGGGCGACAGACCAGACCAGAGAGTGCCCCGTGGGCTGGCAGGGGGATCCAGTGGGCAGTCCACACAGCAGGGGGACTCCTGGCCAGTACAAAGCTTTTCTGTTCTGTAATGGAATTCCCGCCTGCCATTCCCAAACCTTTCCGGAAAAGCTTGTTTCTCTGGTCCCAGCCATATTTGGAGCAATCACGGAGGATCCTGTGCCTGAGGCTGGTGGCAATGGAGCAACGAAGCAGTGAGAGGTGGCCCCAGGAATGTGTGCTGCAGCCAGCTGCAGTGACAATGACAGAACCTGAAGACAAAGACCGCCTCAGAATCACTCCAGGGAGACAAATCGGGCCTAGCTGGCCTTCCTGAGGCCTCAGCTCACTGTTCCTTGAGCACCAAAGGGAGGGGTGACCTTTCAGGTTGGAGAACCTGTGGAATCAGGAGTGACTCGGCTACGGAGTGAGGAAGGTCAGGGCTCAGGGAGGGCTGCACCGAGGAGGGGACTCATAAGCAGAGTTTTGAAGGACGAAGAGGAGTTCAACAGTGAAGCAGGTGAGCAGAGCTATTCGTACGGCTCCGTCCCACTTTCCACCCATCACCCACCACCTGGGAAATTCACGCTGGCCTCTGAGAGACCCCCGAATTCCAGCAGGACTAGGCCCCCACCCACTTGGAGCAGAAACATGGTACCGCTTCTGCCTTTTCCAGTCGTCTGTGGGGAGGGACAGGTTTCTGGCTCCCTTGGGCTCCACTGGGCTTTACAAGGCTGGCCACGGACACCACTGAGTCCTAACCTCAGGCACTTCAGATTCAGCAGAGTGCTTATAGATTGCTTTTGTCAAAATGTGTGAATTCCCCCGGGGGCAGAGAGATTTATTCAGTCTTTGCTGCGTTTGGCTTTTATTTGCCGTTACCTGCAAAAATATATTTCTTGGGCCCGGTTCCCAGAGGAGCGATGTTAGGTCATTACTCCGTGAATTGTTAGGCCGTAAAGGAACCATTCCTCACTCATCCGCCACTCAGCACCGGTGGCTCGGCAGCCGGGTCATTGCAGGCACTCCTGTGATGGCCATCTGTTGCGGTGGCAGCCAGTGATGGCAGAAAGTGGACACTCGGGAATTATCTGTGGGTGCACATTTAACCATTTCTCCCCTGCCAACCGAGCCAGCCAGCGGAGGAAAGGAAACAGAAGGAGGTGGCCGTTCAGAGTGTATCAGAAACTTTGAGTGTCTCTGCCCACGACCCCTTGAGGGGGAAATAAATGGGGACCTGGTGCTTTTTTGCATTCTTTCCTCTTCTGACGTAGGCAGCGGGGTCTCAGGCCACCGGGACGGGTCAGTGTCAAGGCTGGACATAGACCCCCAAAGCAGGTCAGCAAACTTGGGTTATTTCTGATGGGGTCGTTTCCTCCCCCTCCCTGAGCAGCCCCTCCCCGGTGGACACTCTTCCCCATCGGAGCTCCCCTGACCAAGGTCCTCTTGCCTCAAGGCCTGATGAGGGACAGCGGGCACGATGCTTAATTCCAGAGAGACGCCGATGCCTGAAACACACATACTTGTGCCCTTTCCTACCAAGGATGCGTCCATCTTGAGGATTAGCACAGGTCTGCGTAGTTAAACCAGTGGTTCTCAATCAGAGCCATTTTGGTCCCGCCACCCCCACCTCCCGAGCGCATTTGGCAAAGACTGGAGACATTTTTTTAAATTTTTTTTTTAACATTTATTTATTTTTGAGAGAAGAGAGAGATGGAGCATGAGCAGGGGAGGGGCAGAGAGAGAGGGAGACAGAATCCCAAGCAGGCTCCAGGCTCCGAGCCGTCAGCACAGAGCCCAACGCGGGGCTCGAACTCACAAACCACCAGACCGTGACCTGAGCCGAAGTCGGATGCTCAACTGACTGAGCCACCCAGGTGCCACTGGAGACATTTTTGATTGTCACAAGAGTGTGGAGGGGGTTCATTGGCATCTAGAGGGTAGAAGCCAGGGGTGATGCCACACATCTTTTAATGCATAGGCCTCCCCCCAACAAAGAATCATATGGTCCCAAATGCCAACGGTCCCAAGTTAGAAAAAGATGGATTCCAGCCTGGTTAAAAAAAAAAAAAAAAAAAAGCTGCCTTCTGTCCCTTCAGAGAGGGGTGAGCTCGGGAGAAGAAGGACCTGGAAGGTGGGGCAGGAGAAGAAGAACTTTACATCCTTCCATCCCGTTCTTGGTTTCCAGGATGATCAGGGACTCCTTTGGGAGCAGTGCTGCCCCAAAGAACTTCCTGTGGTGATGGGAATGTTCCACACTTGTGGTCCGCTAGCCGCTAGCCACATGCTGCTGTTGGGTGCTTGAAATGTGCCTGTGAGGGCTGAATTTTTTATTTTATCTATTTTCAATTACAATTAAATCGCCCACAGGTGGCTAGCATCTACCCTAACGAAAAGTGCAGTGTTAAAGCCCTCAAAACTGCTCTCTGGGCGTCATGCCCGCTGGGGGGATGCCACCTTGATAATGAGGTGTTAATGGCACAGGGGGAGAAGCCCAGTCCTCCTGAGTGACGGGGCTCAAACGGAGAGTGGACAGCGCAGGACTACTGCCCTTGCAGCAGGGAGGTGGCCCTGTGCCCTTGTATCTGTGTGGAGAGGCGCCACTGGGCCACACCGAGGGAGGCAGCCCGAGCCCACGCAGACCTGGAAGCCAGCTGCTCTGTGTGCAGAGTTTGCGCTTGACTCTGTCCCCAGGAGGCCTCACGAGCTTTTCGGAGACCTCACTCCTGGGCCGGGCACGGAAGAATAACCTACTGGGGCAGAGGAGGGGTCATGTCTGGCCAGATGCAGAAAGAGCTGAAGTCTGCAAGGTTCCCCAAACTGGAGCCCTGTCAGGAGGCCCATGCAGTCTGCACTGTTTCTGTCACCCCCCCGGGAGAGGGCAGCACAACTCCCCCAAGCCCGGAAGGGCCCAGAGGTGAACTTCCGGCCTCGCTGAGCGGAGGAAGGCAGACCAAAAGCACAGACACGTTGATGGCGGTGAGAGGCCCTCTCAGGCTCCATCCACAGCGTAGATTTCTAGATTTATTTCATTTAGAGATGGCTTTATTCTTACCATAATATATGAGCTTTGCAATACAATATTAATGCTGATCACGGGGTGAAGGTTAAATCCCTGGGCAGAAGTTGGATTCTGACAGAAGAGATAGGGGGTCAACTCAGTCTGTTTCTATTACTGTTCATAATAGTAATGTGGGTTTTGTTTGTTTGTTTTTAATTTTTTTTCAACGTTTTTTATTTATTTTTGGGACAGGGAGAGACAGAGCATGAACGGGGGAGGGGCAGAGAGAGAGGGAGACACAGAATCGGAAACAGGCTCCAGGCTCTGAGCCATCAGCCCAGAGCCTGACGCGGGGCTCGAACTCCCGGACCGCGAGATCGTGACCTGGCTGAAGTCGGACGCTTAACCGACTGCGCCACCCAGGCGCCCTGTTTGTTTTTTTTTTTTTAACATAGCATGAGCATGGAGGCTTCAAGAGGGCAGGGTACGGGCCTATTTTGTCTCCTTCAGCAGCCCAAGTGATAGACAGTCCTATCTGCCCAGTGGTTGACACGGTCAGGCACTGTCAGGCGCTATAAGTGGGCTGATGTTTATCACCCCATTACTTTTGTCACAGCAGGAGGATGAGCAAAGGGAGGCCCAGGGCTTCAGTGACCTGCCAGGGATGAGCAGGTTAGTCTGTGGCAGGGCAGGGAGTGAAATCCCTGTGTCTGCCCCCCACCATACTACTTCCCAGCTGCACCCTATGGGGACAGAACTGTCACTATGACCCACGGCTGCACTGGCCTCCCGGGACCTCCCACGGCTGCACTGACCTCCCGGCTGCCCCATGCCTCCCGGGAGAGATTGATTTCAACCCTCCTGGGACGGCCTGAGCTCCTTTCCCTAACTTGACAGAGAGGCCAAGGTGAGAGATGCTTAAAGCTAAGCTTCTGGAAGCCATTGCCCAGTGGTACTTACCCTGAAAGAGCCAAATGAACAGATCACATCTCTGCAACAAGAACAGACATCAAGGGGAAAAGAAGATTCTGATTACAGAACTCTGAATTTACTAATAGCCTCCCCGAGAAATCTTTTTCTGTGAAGTTGAGTTGAGTCTAACTCTGTTTTCAAACGCTGACTCTGACAGCATTTCCAGAAAAGAATTCTAGAATGTTGTTTGATAATCCAATCTGGTGTCACCTTCAGAAAAATTTGCTTCTTATGTATTTCTGCAGAAAGGGAGGCGGGAGGGGGAGTCCAGCAGAAATGGGTGGGAAGAGGGAAGAGTATACCATCTGCTCAGCTATTTTAAAGAAACGTCCATTCCCAATGTGTTCTAAGCACAACTGTCCCAGTGAACTATTGCTATAGAACCACAGAAACGTGGGAACTTAGCAGCTTGAGACAACTGGTTTATCATGCTCATGGACACTGTGGGTCAGGAATGCAGACAGGGCCCTGCAGAGGATGGCCTGTCTCTGCCCCATGCTGTCTGGGCCTCACTCATGGCCAGGACTTGAGGAGGTGCTGCAGACCAGAGCTTCTGCACAGGGATCGTCTGTGACCCAGAAGCTTCCTTACATCATGGCGGCCACAGGGGCTGCTCAGACTTCTTACTCAGAAGCTCAGCCATCCAAACACAGGTGGCCCAGCAAACAAGGCGGAAGCCAAATGGACTTTCGTGACCTAGGTTTGGAAGTTACTTCGGGTCACTTCCGTCACGTTGTTTTGGTGACAGGCTAGTTACAAGTCCACTCAGGGTCAAGCTCAAGGGCGGGGGGTATAGACCCCAACTCTCAAAGAATCTGTAGCCACGAAAGAGAACAAAGAGTTCTGAATCAAGTCACCAACGGGCTGATTAAATAGATATATATTTTAGATTAATTGTCTTTATTCTTTTATTGTTTATTCATAATGTCGATTTGAAATTTATTTGTTTATATATTTATTTATTATTTTTAGAGAGAGAGAGAGAGTGTGCGTGCAAGCATGTGTGTGTGGGAGTGCGGGAGGGACAGAGGGAGAGGGAGAGAATGAATCGTAAGCAGGGTCCACACTCAGCTCGGAACCCGACAAGGGTCTCGATTTTACCACCGTGAGATCGTGACCTGAGCCAAAATCAAGAGTCGGACGCTTAACCGACTGAGCCACCCACGTGCACCAGAATTTCCTTCCTTTTTAAAGCTGAATAACATTTTATTGTAAGTATACATTATATATTGTTTATGCATTCATTTGTTGGTGAACAGCTGGGTTGCTTCCAAGTTTTGGCTTCTGTTAACAATACTGCTATGAATATGGGTACACAAATACCTCTTTGAGCACCTGCTTTTAATGTGGGGGCATATACCCAGAAGTGGAATTGGTAGATCATATAGAAATCCCATTTTCGATTTTTTTGAGAAATCTCCATACTCTTTTCCATAAACCCTACACCAGTTTAGATTCATGCCAATTTCATCACATCCTCGCCAACATTGTTATTTTCTGCTCTTTTGATAGAAGCCACCTCAATGGGCATGAGTGATGTAATACATTTTATTTATATTTAATCCTGAGAAAACCTCCTGAGATACAAACTATGGTTCTCATCCTCAGTCTGACAAAAAAGAAAGCTAAGGAGTGGAGAAGCTGGGAGGTGAGAGTGCCAGAATACAAATCCAGGCCTGCCAATCCCCAGTCCCCTTCAGCGGGACTGGTTGCAGTTTAGAGTCCCTCAAAGTTCTTCAGTTCTCCTGGGAACCCCCTCTCCTTCCTTGTCTCTCTTCCCATCTCCCGGCACCTGGCACCGATCCTGCAGTCTGAACTCACTGGCTGAGGACACGGAACTGAGGTACTAATCAGACCCAGTGACGCCCCCCGCCCCCCGCCACAACTTTACCAACCAAGGGAAGCAATATAACGTGTAGTACAAAAGCACCAAGGCTATGAATCAGGGCTTGTGGTCGGAGGCTTTGTGCATTTGCCCAGGGACTCAACCCAGGGACTCAGTTTGCTCTTCCATAAAATGGGAGGATACAAAGTGAGATCAGGAGGAGATCAAATGAAGTGTCCAAGTAAGATACACCATAAACCTTATATTGTTAGTCTTGGCTGCTGCTTTGGGGGTGCGTTCCTCATAAGGGCTTCTGCTCTCCCCTGCACTTGTGGCAGGTTTCTGTCGCTGGGCTCCAGCTCCGTCCCCCCTGTGGCTTAGGAAGGGGAGAGCGCTGGCCTCCGTCATTCTGTGCTTTTTGGACACAGCACAATATATATAGAAAGACCGTGTACTTTGTATGCCCACAGCTGGCATTCCATTCTGGCTGTGCAGCTGAACAGCCGTGACACTGCCTCCGTGAACCCTCAGTTTCCTTGGCTACAATACGGGGTTCAAAACGTCATTTCACGGGGCTGCTGCATGTTAACGCCTCACACTTGCCCAGGGTGGGCACGGCGTCTGAACGCCGAAGACGTCCTGTAAGTGCCGGTTTATTTCCCCTGTACACGGAAGGGCAGCGTGGTCTGAAGTCCCAGGTGCTTAGCGGGAAGCAAAGCTGGGAGGGATCGCACTGCTCCCCCTGGGGTGGGATCCCGCCTGGGAGGTCCTGTGGAACCAATCCATTCTTGATTCTGCCCTGCCACCTCCTGGTGCGTTTTTGAGCTGCATTCTGGGAGGTGGAGCCCAAGTTCAAGGTCCTCTAGGAACAGTTGAAAAGTGGGAGTTAGGGGCTTGGGGCTGGCTCAGTCGGAGATCTCTGGGTCATGAGTTCAAGCCCCGCTTTGGGTGTAGAGATTACATGCATACGTACATAAAGTGGGGATCAAAGCATCCCTCTTTGCCTCCAGGCCCTCACCACCCACTTAATTATTATTTCAATTGTTCCTCCAACGCCTTCTCCCTCCCCTCAAGTCCTAAGAATGTGCTCCAGCAGGATACACAGCACTGTGAGACTGTGGCTATACCAAAACACGTGGGACGGTGCTTCCTCAGTGGGCTTTCAGAGCCTAGGAGGAAGAGGGAAGAGAGAGAGAAGGGGAGAAGGGAAGGGGCCCGTAGGCCTCGAGGAGGAGGGACAAGCTTCACCCCCCCGCCCGCCCCCGGCCGCTGATTCCTTCCTGAGAGGGGAGCCATCTTGTCCCGCCTTAGGGAGGGGGCCAGCTGGTGGGGGCCTTCTTCATGGCACAGTTCTGTTCACCCTCCCAATGGTATCCTGAACTCTTTCAGCCCCAGAACAGAAGTTGAGGGGTTCGGATACCTTGTGGAGACGTGGGAATCTCTTCCCCCTTGACAGAGACAGACAGACTCTGAGAGGGACCAGCAGGCAAACAGCCCGTCTGGTGCATCTTGAGGTCTGGGATGCTCAGGGCTAGTGCCTTGAGTATAATCACTCGGTTAGGATGGTGACTGCCAGATCAATGTGTTCTAATCCATTACCATCATTTCCATGTTTAAAATTCTTTTTTTTACGTTTATTTAGTTTTGAGAGAGAGAGAGACAGACACACACACACACAGAGTATAAGCAGGGGAGAGGCAGAGAGAGAGGGAGACGCAGAATCTGAAGTGGGTTCCAGGCTCTGAGCCATCAGCACAGAGCCCGATATGGGACTGGAACTCATGAATGGTAAGATCATGATCTGAGCTGAAGCTGGACGCTTAACGGACTGAGTCACCCAGGCGCCCTGATTCTTTTTTTAATGTTTGTTTATTTGGGGGGAGGGGCAGAGAGAGAGGGAGACAGAGGATCCAAAGGGGGCTTTGTGCTGACAGTAGACAGCCTGATGTGGGGCTCGAACTCATGAACTGTGAGATCATGCCCTGAACCAGTCAGACGCTAAACCGACTGAGCCACCCAGGTGCCCCATCATTTCCATTTTTGATGTTCACTTGGCCCCAAATGGTCAGTGGGAACACTATACCCTTTTGACAAGACCCCAAGTAGCCTGTGGTAGTTCCTTTGCTTCTGGTACCAGATGTCTCAGATTCACTTTGTGCCTTCCATCCCAGACCGGGAGCCAGCCATTTCTCCAAGGAGGCCTGGTTCCGAGTGGGAAACCCAAGCCTCCAGCTGTGTGTCCAGCTTCCTTGGCTTGAGGCCTCTTAGCCCTTCAAGGGATCAGAGCCGTGAGGATTCCGCCCCAGCTGCCCTTGTTCCCCCGAACTGTTGAGTGTGGCCCGGACCAGCTCGGCAGCCCGCGCCCCTGCCTCCCGGCCTGAGCCACAGCAACCCCTGTCCCTCATGCTCCCAAGGTCTGGAGGAGACTGCTGAAAACCGCTCCCCCTCACGGTTGTCTCCTGGAGAAGAGAGGAGCGGGTCACCCAGCAACGTTTTCCAGAGAAATCCCCTTGCCCTCTCCCTGACCTCTGCTTTCTCTAAACTGCTTTTGGATGCCTCCTTTGCAAAGCTCTCGGACCGCCCTCTTTACATGAGGTGTCTCCTGTGGCCTCAGCCAAAATGGAAACCAAGGTTCTTTCTTTCTTTCTTTCTTTCTTTCTTTCTTTCTTTCTTTCTTTTTTAAGTTTATTTATTTATTTTGAGAGAGAGAGATCACAAGCAAAGGAGGGGCAGAGAGTGAGCGAGTGAGAGACTCCCACGCGGTCAGGCAGAGCCCGACATGGGGCTCGATCTCGCCAACCGTGAGATCACGACCTGAGCTGAAATCCAGCGTCGGATGCTCAACCGACTGAGCCACGCAGGCGCCCCCAAGGTGGTTCCTCTTCAACAACCTTCTCACTGCTTCAGGCCGGGTTTTGCCCTCCTCCTGGGCGGGCTGGAGGCCGTTCTGTCTGCGCCAGCCTGTGGAGGCGGCTGTGAAGCCCTTCCTGTGGAGGGAAATGAAGGCCGCATACACCGCGGCAGGTGGAGAAGGGACCTGGGCCAGGAGAGAAGGGATGGGGGGAGCTGTGTTCTCGGGAAAGCCCCGGAGCCCTGTGCTCCCGGTACCACCAGCACCCCTGCAGCCCTCTGAGCAGCCTCATTGTCTTTCCCCAAACACTGTGCCTGACTTCTTGGTCTGGAGGCCTCTGATTGGCTGGTGTGGTTTCACGTGTCCTTCACTGAACCAATCGGATGTGTAGTGCTCTCGTTGGCCAAGCCTGAACCAAGTGCCTTCTCTGGAGCCGCTTGGGCCGAGAGGGGAGAAGGGGCGGAAGGGGAAGGAGGGGGGTGGCGTGGCTCCCCCGGGGTGGGGGTGGGGGTGGGGGTGGGGGTGGGGGTGTTGGCAATGGGGAAGGAAGCCTCACTTCCTGATCCCCATGAGACCAGCTTGGAATTCCCTCCGAGTCCAGCACGAGCGGACACACCATCCCCCTTACGTGTGGGCTCTGGATGTATTTTGCACCATGTGGCGGACCCACAATGGTTTGCGATTTCTGAAGGGGAATAGAATTTTAAATGACGAGAAAACAAGTTCTTTGGTGTCACTCCTGTCATGGTACTGCGCAGCAAGAGCAGCGAAGTGAGCAGTTCCCGTTGGCAGCCAGTGCTGTGGCTCCCAAACTCTTGGGATGCAAAGTCATCTATGTGAAAAAGACCAGAAAATGCAAGATGCGTTTGTTGACAGATTTTCTTTTCTTTTTTAACATCTTTTAAAATGTTTTATTTATTTTTGAGAGAAAGAGAGAGAGAGAGAGAGAGAGTGGGCGAGCAGGGGAGGGGCAGAGAGAGAGGGGGATAGGGAGAACCCAAAGGCAGCTCTGAGCTGTCAGCACAGAGCCCCATGTGGGGCTTGAACTCGGAAACCGCGGGATCGTGACCTGAGCGGAAGTCGGACGCTCAACTGACTGAGCCACCCAGGCGCCCCCTGTTGACAGATTTTCTTGACTGTCTACACGTCCAGCTTCACAAAGAAGTTGACCTGTGTTTCTGCTTTCTTTAATGTGCCACTTGGACCTTAATTATTTTCAACTTCCTGGCACACCTTCTGCCTTTGGAACTAGAGGGGAAAGCAACTTTCTTTCCACTGGGGTTGGTAAGGTGCTGGGATGTCACCCCAAAGGTGCTGTGGGGCATTTTCATCTTCTCATGAGAAGGGTATCTGAGACCAAAGGCAACTCAGGGAAAAGCAGAGGCGAGAGATGGAGTGAATCCAATCTGGCACCATTAACGTACCTGGATCAAGCTATGCCTGAAGCTGATGGCTCTACCCAGAACTCTTCATTGATGTGATTCGCAGTACAAACCCAAAGAGCCCTGAAAGTTCAGACTTGTCCTTTTTTCTCTCGTTCTTGATACAATCATAGAATTTAGCGTTGGCGGAGACATTCGATATTTGTGAAGTAGATGTTGACCAACCTGGACTGTTCTATGTCGGCCCTTACACTCGACACCAGGCTCCCCAATAAATCAGTCATGGTTCATGCCCACAGGGAGCTCCTAATCTGGTTAGTAGCAGGTTTTCTCCCTGATTCTACCCGGATTCTACATGCTCAGTTTTATTTATTTATTTATTTGTTTGTTTGTTTAAATATGGGGCTTGAACTCACAACTCTGAGGTTCAGAGTTGCACGTTCTACTGCCTGAGCCAGCCAGGTGTCCCTAAACGCTCAATTTAAAGCAGTGGACTTAGAGCCTGTGTAATTCCTGCAAAGATTCCTCCACTCTGCTTTCAAATTGACTTCACTCTTTGTTGTATTGTCCCTTCGTACCCGCACCCCAGCCTGGGGAAAAGAGAGAGGAAAGGACAACAGAGGGGGGTCACTGGCTGGCTGAGGTCTGGCCATGAGAAAAACCACAGTCTCCTACCGGCCATAGACCAACACTCCCACAGTGATGCGCCTAGCGTCAGCTCATGTGACTGATCTGTGGAAAGTTCGTGAAATCAGCTATGGAAACAATGAATCATTGTCCCGGGACAATGCAAACAGCACACAATTGAAACGTGAGCGTTGAATTAGAGGTCCAGCTGGAGACGTGTGAAGGGACTGATACAGAATTGAAGTGATGTAACAAGAGAAGCCATGCGCCAGCCCCTTGCCCACCCTCTCTGGGCTGGACGTCCCCAGAGGGCAGAAGGGCTTGGATGGCCAGTTGTTTGTTCAGCAGCTATTAGGTGAGCCGCTCGGAACTGCCAGCACTGAAGCGTTTTGATCCATAAACACAGCAATTTCATGGGGCCCAAACTAGTCCTGCTATAATCTTGCAAAACTGGGTATTCACAGGACAGCCTGTGCCGATTGATGACGTACAGTTGAGATATTCCGGGATCCTTCAACCACAAACTCTGAATTTGCTGTCAAGGGGACATTTTGGTGGTTGTGTAGACTGGGTCCGGCTAAGACGACGCCGAGGGTGGGACCGACCTCAGGAGTGTCACCTTCTCACGCTGTGTGGGGGTTGGCGCGGGGGAGGGGCTGCTTGCCACGAAAGACTGACAAAATCTTGTAAAATCTCCCTCTCTGAGCCAGCCTTTTGAAAAAAGTGGTTGTTGTGTGTGTTTTGTATCCACGGTCCCTTACTGGTTCTGCTTCCCTGAGCAGCCCGTGGCCAGGAGAAAAGGGGAGAAGGGGGTGTGAGGGGTGGGGTCATCCTCACAACATTCCATTTATGCACAGAACTAAACAGACCGGCACAGAGTTGTTACAGCAGTTCAGGGTTGGCAGCAGGAGGAGGGGAGAAACAAATGGGGATTACAGGTGTTGTTAAGAAAGACAGTCCCCAGGGGCGCCTGGGTGGCTCCGTCGGTTGAGCGTCCGACTTCAGCCAGGTCACGATCTCGCGGTCCATGAGTTCGAGCCCCGCGTCGGGCTCTGGGCTGATGGCTCGGAGCCTGGAGCCTGTTTCCGATTCTGTGTCTCCCTCTCTCTCTGCCCCTCCCCCGTTCATGCTCTGTCTCTCTCTCTGTCTCAAAAATAAATAAATGTTAAAAAAAAAAAAAAAAAGAAAGACAGCCCCCAAATGGGGGTATCTGGGGGGATCTTGGTCTGTTTCAAGCTGAGAGGAATCAGAAGATCAAGAGTGCTTTGGAAGGGGGAGGAAGGGTGTGGGGTTGGCAAGTGGGGTGAGGGGATCTCCTTGCTTTGGCTGGGCTCCCCAGCCCTGCTGCTCTGGAAGGAAGGTGGCACGTCTGTCTGGGCAACGCTGCCATCTTCCCGGAGGGCAAACCTTTGGCAGCCTCCTCCACCCCCTGTCTGGAGCATCTGGCAAAGCATGGAACGAGACGTGGAATGGAATGGTGGGTGAATTTTGTTTTCTTCTTTGCTTTTTACGTATTGTGTGACATTTTCCCAAGAGGATCCCATATTGCTTTTGTTGTCAGGAAAAAAAAAAGGGCAAATATGATGGTTCTTTTCTTTTTTTTAAATTTTTTAAAATGTTTATTTATTTGAGACAGAGAGAGACAGAGCGTGAGTGGGGGGGAGGAACAGAGAGAGAGTGGGACACAGAATCCGAAGCAGGCTCCAGGCTCGGAGCCATCAGCACAGAGCCCAAAGCGGGGCACGAACTCACGGACTGTGAGACGGTGACCTGAGCCGAAGTCGCTCAACCCACTGAACCACCCAGGCACCTCGAAGTAATGGTTATTTTCAAGCAGCGGCAATGGGTAGTTGGGAGACGAGATGGAGAATCCAAGGAGCTGGTCAGCAAGAAGTGCTACGTTGTGGGGGGGACAGGCCTTGAGGAGCCTGCCCGGAGCAGTGCGGTCAAGGTAGGACTACCTTGTGTGTGCGAATCCTGCTCTGAACTGACAAGCTCTGGGCCGGGGGCAGAAACCGCTCTGTGCCTCAGTGTCCTCAGATGTGAGCTGGGAGACATTACAGTGTCACCTCGTGGGGCTGTGGTGGGGCTGACAAGGTGTGTAAGGGCTGAGAACCGGGCAAAGCATGGGGCTGGAGACTACCTTGGACCTGGGGACACTGAGATGGGCTTGAAGGGACAGAGATGATACGACAATATGATGGGGGGGGGGGTGGGTGCTGCTTTCTGGGTGCACGGGAGCCAAGGGAGTCACCGGTGAGGACTCCATGCTGTCCACTGCCACCCCCCACTGGCCCACCGACCTCCGGCTGTCCTGTGCTCCAGGCTCCATAGCTGATTCTAGACGTCGCCATCACCGGCAGCTAGGGTGGCCCACCTGGGAGGTGAGGGGTTCCCTCGGAGTCACACAGTGGGGACGGAGACTAAGCCCAGGTCAGGAGCTCTTGCTCTAAGCTCACACCCTGCCACCTGCCTCTGCACGGGCAGAGAAGGGACTGCGGGGGCATCACCAGCCATGCTGCTAAACAAGCCAGGACTTTACCTTACTCTCTTTTGAGTCGATTTGAGTTGAGGTCTGAGAAGCAGAGGCTGCAGGAGGTGAAGTTCATCAGAGGAGGGGAGGGGGGGCTCTCGGCTCTGCCTCCTCCCCTCCCCGCTGGGGTTCTGCCGGTGTCTCCTCAGTGGGGAGGAGCCACCAAGGTCCGGCCATGGCCCGCATCCACTTGACAATGCCTGTTGGGCGCTCCCGCGCGACAGGCCCTCCCTGGACGCTGCCACCAACTTGGATGAAAGGGACAAGGGAGCGAATGGTATTTGTTTATTCGTCCGGCTGGTGAGCGGATGTGCAGCGCTTCTGTGTGCTGGGCCCTGGGCCTTTCTCTGGCCCTCAGGTGGGACCCCTGCTGTCACCTCCACTATCACCCAGCCCTCCCCTCCCCCCACTTATAAAATGTGCTGGCCTGGGACCTTCAAAGCCGACAGCTAGACTGGTGCCCATCTTGGTCGTGGGCGGTGACGTGAATTCAGCCCCAAGCCCCTGGAGCCTCTCCCCAGCCGCAAGTCTGTGTGTCATCTTAGTGCCAGGGCCTCGAGTGGGGAGGGGACGAGGAAGGTGTGTGGCCGTGCCGGGGCTCACACAGCCTTGTCTCTGCCCGGGCATAGATCCTGATGTGGCCTGGCTTCTGCTCTGCTCTCCTGACACAAAGCCCAGGAAGTCCTCCCCACATGCTGCTGCCAGGTCAGTCCGTCTGTGGAAAGGTGACTTCTTTCAGGGGGAAAGTTCTGGAACTTCTCACGAGCTAACAACCCAAGGAGTCACAAATCACCATTTATTTAAAAAAAAAATTTTTTTTTCAACGTTTTTATTTATTTTTGGGACAGAGAGAGACAGAGCATGAACGGGGGAGGGGCAGAGAGAGAGGGAGACACAGAATCGGAAACAGGCTCCAGGCTCTGAGCCATCAGCCCAGAGCCCGACGCGGGGCTCGAACTCACGGACCGCGAGATCGTGACCTGGCTGAAGTCGGACGCTTAACCGACTGCGCCACCCAGGCACCCCACAAATCACCATTTATAAAGTAAACATTTTCAGGGCGCCTGGGTGGCTCAGTCGGTTAAGCATCTGACTTCAGCTCAGGTCATGATCTCGCGGTTCGTGGGTTCGAGCCCCGCATCGGGCTCTGTGCTGACAGCTCGGAGCCTGGAGCCCGCTTCGGATTCTGTGTCTCCCTTGCTCTCTGCCCCTCCCCCACTCACACTCTGTCTCCCTCTCTCTCTCTCTCTCTCTCTCTCTGTCAACCGGTGTGCAGTAAAACACAATGCTCTCCAGGTAACAGAAAGATGCTGATTCCGGCTGACTTGGTCAACAGCGAGGCCTGGATGAGGTGGGGAGCTGACCGTGTGGGAAAGTGTTAAGGGATGTAACGTCAACAGAATTCGGTGACGTTCTGGTGACTGCCTTGTGCGGTAAAATTATGGCCCTTTTTGGCTTAGCCATTACCATTCTGATGTGCAGACTGCCCAAGATGGGAAACGGCGTTTGGTCATATAAGCGAATCCAAGGTAAAGTGCAGTCGCTAACCTGTAACGTGAAGTGGGGTCCAAGGGTTGCTCAGCCTTCCCTCCAGACGGCCTTGGCCACGCTTGTCTCTTTCCTTGGCCACTTCTTTTCACTAAGTTTATTTATTTATATTAAGAGAGAGTGAGTGGGGAAGGGCAGAGAGAGAGGGAGAGAGAGAGAGAATCTCCAGCAGGAGTCAGCACGGAGCCTGACGCGGGGCTCGAACTCACGAACCGTGAGATCGTGACCTGAGCCGAAATCAAGAGTCTGTCGCTTAACTGGCCGAGCCCCCCAGGCAGCTGTCTTCTTGGCCACTCCTGTTTTATCCCTGGGTCTCAGCCTTGTGTCCTCCTCCGTGAGCCCCCAGGCTGAGTCAGAGCCCTGCGTGCTCACTCGGCTCTCCCGACTGGGCCCGGTGGCCCCTGAAGGGCGCCGACTGTGTCCGCCTTGGTCACGTTGTACCCCAGCCCCCGCCGCAGCACGTGGTGCAGAGTGGGAACAAAGCAAACACGGGGCCCGGGCCCCTCTACCCAGCTCGGAGCTGGCAGGTTCTGCCTCCCTGCTTGCTTGTCCTGCCCGGGGTGGGGCACAGCTCTTGTCTCCACATCTTGGGCTCTCTGCTGTTGCCCTACCTGCCCTGGTCACTCCCTCCCCTGCAGTCTGTCCCCAGGGAGCTCCCCCTGTCGTCTCCTCTAAGGGAACCTCCAGACATGACCCTTTCTCCTTGGACAACATGCTCAGGACTCCTCTCTCCCCCAGAGACCTTGCTCAGCTGTGGGTCCCCTTCTGGCTCCCATCCTCTCTGCTTTCCCCTCGGCCGCTGAGGTTCTTGGGAGAGAATTGTTGCTTCTATCTCCCCCTCCAGCCCTGGGCAGTGTCCCCTCTGTCCCCACTGCCTCCCCAAAGTCCTGAGTGGTTGGCACCAGTGCTTGGCTTCGGCCTTAGGTGCCGGCCTCCCTGGCTACGTGTGACGCTGCTGGTCAGCCTCCGTCCCCTTACCTGTCTTCTCCAAGTAAAGGTTTTATAGTACACCAAGATTGCTGCACTCAGACCAGGGAGCAGCACCAGAGGGATCCAGAAGGCCCTTGGGAGTCTGTCCAGGCATGGCTCTCCCCTCAGCCCCATGCGAGCGCTGGAGGTCCCTCCACACCAGGCCCCCGGGCTGCATGAGGCAGCAGCTCTGAGGGCCTTGCAGGTGCTCAGCAGAGACCTGTTTGCAAGGATCTCCCCCACAGGCACAGCAACCACAGGCTCAGCGGCGGGGGGGGGGGCGGGGGGGTCTTTATCTGGGCCCTTGGACCTCGAGGGTCTGCGGAGAGAATCCAGGGGGTTGCAGCTTGGATGGGAAAGAACTATATTTTTATACCTTTATTTGCATCAACCTGTAACTGAGATGTAACCGTTCCTTTCAGTATGTGGGGGAGAAGTAGGAGAAGGAGGGGAGGGGGAAGGGGTAGAGGAAGAGGAAGAAGGAGGAGAGAGAAGGAGAGGATGGAGAAAAAGAAGATGAGGAAGAGTAGGAAGGGGAGGAGGGGACCTAAGATGAGGAGGAAGAAGAAGGGGGAGGGGGAGGAGGAGGAGATGAGGGAGAAGAGGGAGAAGGAGAAGGAGAAAGAGGGGGAGGAGGGGGAGGAGGAAGAGGGAGAGGGAGAGGAGGGGGAGGAGAAGGAGGAGGAGAAGAAGAAGAAAAAAGAGGAGGAGGGGGAGGGAGAAGAGGGAAGAGGAGAAGGAGGAGGAGGGGGAGGAGGAGGAGGGGGAGGGAGTGGAGGGAGGAGGAGAAGGAGGAGGAGGGGAGGAGGAAGAGGGGGAGGAGGAGGAAGAGAAGGAGGAGGAGGAGAAGAAGAAAAAGGAGGAGGAGGGGGAGGGAGAGGAGGAGGGAGGAGGAGAAGGAGGAGGAGGAGGAGGGAGAGGAGGGGGAGGAGAAGGAGGAGGAGAAGGAAAGAAGAAGAAAAAGGAGGAGGAGGGGGGAGGAGGAGGAGGGGGAGGGAGAGGAGGGAGGAGGAGAAGGAGGAGGAGAAGGAGGAGGAGAAGAAGAAAAAGGAGGAGGAGGGGGAGG
>NW_024412395.1:9695213-9760906 GCF_014898765.1 Herpailurus yagouaroundi
CCCCCCCCCCGCCCCCCCCCCTCTACTCCCCCCGAGACCGAGAAGAAGAAGAAAACGGAGGCGGAGGGGGGAGGAGGAGGGGGAGGGGGAGGAAGTCTCATTAGCAGAACCGGTGGCTCTGTCCTCAATCACAAATGTCTCCATCTTGTTATGAACACCTCACACACCATTTGCAGTCGCCACCACTTTGCACATACAGTCCTATCCCACTGTTTTTACAGATTTTGACAACTGTTTTTGTGTATCATTGATTTTCCTTGAAGCCTTATCATTTCAATATCTAAGAACCTTGACCTGGGGAGGGAGGGCTCTATAGGCCCATGGAGAGGACCAGAAGACCCAGGACACAGGACAGGCTGGGGCTCCTGGGGAAGGGCAGAGAGGATGCTGGGAAGTGGCCGGGGTCCTTTTGCCACAATGAGCTGATGGTCCAGCCTGGGATGGTCAAGGAGACAGAAAGGGAGGACCCTTCTGAGCTGTTTTAGGCCAAAGACCGACTTCAAAGCTTTAACCTAAAGAAACATGGTCTAACTGACAGTGACCCAAAACTTGAGAAAAGTTGTGTAAATACGTAACTAGAAATTAGAATGTTCTGCAATGCAATAATTTGGAAAGAGGTGAGAAGTACAGTTGACCGTTGAACAACATGGCTTTTAACTGTGTGGGTCCACATTCCAATACATACAGTACATGCTGTAAATATATTTTCTCTGCCTTATGCTTTTCTTTTCTTTTTTTTTTTTTCAGGTTTTTATTTATTTATTTTTGAGAGAGAGAGTGCACAAGTGGAGGAGGGGCAGAGACAGAGAAGGAGACAGAGAATCCGAGGCAGGTTCCAGGCTCTGAGCTGTCTGCAGAGAGCCCGATGCAGGGCTCAAACTCGCGAACCACGAGATCATGACTTGAACCAAAGTCGGACTCTTAACCAGCTGAGATGCCCAGGTGCCGCTATTTTATTTTATTTAGAAAAATTAAAAAAAAATATGTATCTATTTTTGAGACAGAGAAAGAGAGAGTGAGGGAGGGGCAGAGAGAGCGGGAGACACAGAATCTGAAGCGGGCTCCAGGCTCTGAGCTGTCAGCACAGAGCCAGACGCGGGGCTCGAACCCATGAACTGTGAGATCGCGACCTGAGCTGAAGTTGTACACTTAACTGAGTCCCAGGCGCCCCTCTTCTCCAGTTTTAATGAGACTTAATTGTGGAAGAGAAAGGGGGCCGTGGGGCTTACCAGGAAAGGACACTCCACCCCCAGCTTGCAGTCAGGGCCCACTTTTACTGATTGTCCCTTTGCAGTAACCTCCGGTCCAGCCCCCAGTAAATGCAGGCGACTCATCTGGCCAGCCCACTGGCTCCTCTAGGTTTTCCTCCTGCTTGCTTCTTTCCTGTTTCTCTCCTAGCCCTGTGCATGGACAAGATTCAGACAGCCCTTCAGGGCGTGCTCACTCTGGGCTGACTCTGCCCTCAATCTTGGTGAGTCTCCTTTGCTGCTGTTTGATATGGAACCAGCTCCCAGTGGAGGCAGCAGCCCTCAGTTAAAGTATAAATAAATAAATCATTAGGCCTTGCTCAAGAGCCATAACTGGCGCTGGGCTGAAGACAGGCACCCACAGACACATTCATTGAACCCCTGCTGTGCGCTGCCGTGGGTGGCGGAGTAGGGTGTGGGAAGGCAGCCCGCTTGGCTGGGCGGCTAGTGGAAGTGTTGATCTCATGAGAAAGCATCAGTGCTGACTTCCTCCCTTCCTTCCTTCCTCCCTTCCTTCCTTCCTTCCTTCCTTCCTTCCTTCCTCTCTTTCTTCTTTCTTTGAGTTTTGAGAGCCAGGGAGCATGAGCAGGGGAGGGGCAGAGAGAGAGGGAGACAGAAGACCCAAAGTGGGCTCTGCGTTGACAGCAGTGAGCCTGATGAGGGCCTTGAACTCACAAACTGTGAGATCATGACTTGAGCTGAAGTCAGACACTCAACTGACTGAGCCACCCAGTCGCCCCAGAAACTAGGTTTTACAGACAATAAAGGCTGCCCCTTCCCAAGCTGCTCCTGACCACCATCCACTCCTTGTGGTGTCTCGGTCTCTCTGTCTCTGTCTCTGTCTCTCTGTCTCTGTCTCTGTCTCTCTCTCTCTCTCTCTCTCTCACACACACACACACACACACACACACTCAGAGCAGATGGTTTGGGGGAAATAGTAGTATGTGTACTGACCACCAGGTGGCGCCGGGATGCCACATTTGGGACACCATAGAAGCTCCTCGGGAAGACGACCTAACTCTATCCCTTGTCCAGAGACTTACGTGTCTTTGACACTTGTGCCAGGATAAGTCCAGAACAGCACCAGATATTCAGTGCAGAAGGCCCACCTGCAGCAGTCTGTGTCCCAGTTACCTGCCAGGAAGTCTGCAGCAGGGAGGCTTTAAAATGGGGGGGATTGTTTTAATGATAATTAATTTTAAAAGTTCAGTATATTCCCAGACCCCACCATTCAACACTTCTTATCCCTCCTCACTGCCCCAAACACATTAAACGACACTCAATATGATCCACGAGAAAATAGTAAGCAACCTAATTGCACACTTTTACCTTCTCTCAAAGTGGACGCACATCAAGTCACAAACACCACCTGTACGGTCCCATGGCTTATAGCGTGACGTGTGCCAGAGAGCGGGACGCGGACCCCGTGGGCGGCCTCTATTTCCCTGCTGACTGCTTGTCCGGTTTTCCAGGCTCTGCGCTGACCCCACAGGTAGCGCTCTCTGCGTGGCAGGCATTTCACGACATGCCACCTTCTCCCACTTTCTAATCGTTTATAAAGTACAAATACAGGTATGCGGGATGGGTCACCGGCTTTGTTTCCCGTAGTTCAGCTTGGTTTCTAGTTCATGCATCTGTGCTCGACCTGACTGTGTCCTGATTCGCCACTGGTCCCTGACATTGACTTTAAGTTTAGATAAGGTGTGAGGGTGAATGTAGGAGTGCGGTTGTGTGTGTGTGTGTGTGTGTGTGTGTGAGAGAGAGAGAGGATCTGGTCTTGGATACCGTATGTGCCCCACTAAGTGATGTCCCCCTGACACTGTGCCTAGACCTCTTAGGGTCCCAAGCCCTCCCTGTGGGCTCTATGGCACCCTTGGGGGTAGACAAGGAAATCACAAGGCAGCTTTTTGGGGGGGCACAGGGATTGCAGACACGCGGGATGCAGCCGGTCCCTCCCAACAGCTCTCCGAGGGGCGGGCTCAGGGCCCCTGTGTCCCTGAGTCCTGAATGGCTACCTTGGGCTTCCCAAATGAGGACCTCACGTCTGTCCTTCTGTCTGTCTTCATCCTCTCCTCAGCTTGGGCGACCATTTCCTGCTCTTGGTGAGAGACAGCGGGATAATATTCTCCTCTTTTCTCCAGCATCTTATCTGGTGACAAATGTACTCTCCCATAACAGGAGACTTTTGGCAGACAGAGACCCGAAGGACTAGCATAACGGCTCTCAGTGGCGTGGGCATACTGTGGTTGTCCCAGATTTGGGGGTGCGAGTGGCTTTTCGAGTGTGGATCTTCCAGTACAGACAATGGTCCCATACACAGGGAGATGGGCCATAGTGCCCCCCACTGGGGGACCACTGGACCAGAGGACACTTGCTCTTCACTCTGCAGTATCCCAGCCCAGCTCGAGTAAAAGGAAGGACAAAAAGAAAGGACGAAGGTGAACTATCGTTAAAACGTGCTGTGCTTCCAAATGGCAAGTGGGGGGAGGGGATCAGAGGGTGGGTAAGGGGCTGCTTTGGGGAGATGTGGCAGGTGGTCCCAGGTCTGAACTTGGCTGTCATGCGGGGTGTGGTCAGGCTGCTGGGAGCAGGGACTTCCCACTGAAAGCCTCTGAAATCAGGTTGCTGGAAGCCGGGCAGACCTCAGCGGGGTCAGCCTGGTGTCTGAACAGTCCCGGTATGGCCTGGCCTTCCCCACACAGCTCAGCAGGAAGAAATGCCAGTGACCCCAACATGTTCCCTCCCTTCCCCTGTCCTGGCTGAGAACTGTCTCTGGGCAGTGTTGTAAAAGGCATTTTATATTGGAGAATTTCAAACCTACACCAAGTGGCCCGAGGAGTATAATGAACCCCCAGGAGCCATCCTGCAGCCTCATTTGACCGTTGCCCCCTAGCCAGCCTGCCCCAGCCACAAGGCACCCACTCCCCGCCTCCCTCTTGAAGCACATCTCAGGCATCATATCCTGTCATCCGAAAGTATTTCAGTGCACATGCCTGGCAGATGGCAGGGCCACACCAGCTCCCGCAAAAGCCCAGCTTCAGCCCTCCGGTTACCTGAGAGGGGGCAGAGTGTCCTTTCCGGACCCAGACAAGGTCCCCCTGGGATGGGGTGCGGGGACCAGAGTGAGGAGCTTCGGGGCCTCTCCTTTTTTGCTTTTTTAACTTTTCATTCGGAAAGAATTTCAGACTTCCAGAAAGTTGCAAAAATGCTACAAAGAATTCCCCATTCTCCAGAGTCACCGAGTGAGTTACGTAACCACAGGCCAATGATCAAAATCAGGAAATTAACGGCTTACAACGCTATTATCTAATCTACAGATCTTATTTAAATTTTGCCAATTCAGCCGTCTCCTTTAATCTGGAAGCATTCCTCGGTCTTGCTTTATCTTCTTTTGGAAGATTATCGGCTAGTTATTTTGCAGAATTTGGGTTTGTGGGATGTTCCCTCATGACTAAATCTGTGTTAGGCATTTTTTTGTCAGGGGGACCACAGAGGGATGACGTATCCTTTGAGCACATCGTTTTGGGGGCTCACGATGTCTGATGTCTCTACTATGAAGTTACAATTTTGTCCCCTTTGTAATTAAGTGCCCGTGGGGAGATAATCTGAGACTATGTAAATGTCTTATTTTCATCATATTTTTTGCCTCCTGGTTTTAGCATTCATTGTTGGTTCTTGTTTGAAACAATTATTACTGAGGTATTTACCAAATAGTGATTCTTCCTCCCTCTCTCTCTCTGCCCCTTCCTGGCTCACGCTCTGTCTTTCTAGCTCTCTCTCTCAAATGAAATAAACATTAACAAAAATAAAAGAATAAAATTTAAAAAATGGGGCACCTGGGTGGCTCAGTTAAGTGTCCGACTTCTGCTCAGGTCATGATCTCACGGTTTGTGGGTTCGAGCCCCGTGTTGGGCTCTGTGCTGACAGCTCAGAGCCTGGAGCCTGTTTCAGATTCTGTGTTTCCCCCTCTCTCTCTGCCCCTTCCCTGCTCACGGTCCCTCTCTCTAAAATAAATAAACATTAAAAAAAATTTTTTTTAATTAAAAAAATTAAAAATAAATTTAAATTGTGATTTTTTTTTCTCTGTTATTCCTTCAACATTTAACACTGGAAATTTCTTTTGTGAGGACGGGCTTTCCCTTCTCCCCCACTTATATATTTATTCATTTATCTATGTCTGTGTAACTCATCGATTCTTAATTGACCTATGGCTTATGGACCATTACTATCATTATTTTGTTATTCAAATAATCAGTCGGCCTCAATGTCTTTTTGACATGTCCTTATTAACTTTTGAGCATTTCCTTGCTCTGTGGCATCACACCACACTCCAAGCTCATCTCGTACTTGTGCTGACCCAGCCTTGGAGAGAGCTGTGTCTCTAAGGACCCTGGTTTCTCTTACTGAGAACAGTTTGTAGAAATCAGGCTCCGGGTGCTGGTGGTGCTCATTTACTCATCTGTTCAGTTCTCGTTTGCACGTAAAATAGTTTCAGAATTGCCCGCCCACGTCCCTGTGAACAATGCATCTACCCACTAGGGTGTACTAGATGTGTACGTGTCTTTCTGCCTTTAGCCTCACAGGATATGGTAAAAATACCGTTCCCCGATCTTCATGGATTAGCTTCCTTCTCGCTCCCATTCAGGGTAGGGGTTAGTTCATTTGTAAAACGATCAGTTTCACTTATTTCTGGTTGCATTTCATTTCGGGTTTTCTCCCAGCCTTGCTGATTTCAAAAATGCTTTGACTGCACCCAATGCTAACGTGATTCTGAAAGTCAGAATTATTCAAATAGGTACCCTCAGGCACCACGCCCTCTATCTCTCTACCCTGTCCCCATCCCCCATCCTTTTCACCCTGGTCCCTCCCCCCCCCCCATAACCAATCTCATCAGGGTCACGTTTATCCTTCCTGCGTTTCCTTTGCACAAATGAGCAGGTATATGTTTATTTTCTCGTACATGGAAGGTGAGCTACAGACCCTCACACTCGGCTCTTTTTACACAACACTATCACCTGGAAAGTGCTTCTTTCCCAAGCCCTTTTTAATCCAGTGTCCTCTGCACCATTTTATTTTTCCAACACAACTTATGTGTTGGAGAAGCTGGCTGTTTGTCCTGCCCTTACCCAGTCTGGATGTTGCTGGTTGCATCCCCACGGTGTCCTTTAAGCAAGCTCCTCTGTCCCTGTCTTTTCTTCGATTGATAAGTATGTCCACTGATTTGGTCAGATGCAAGTTTGATTGCTCATTTTTATCCTTCCCAACCTGTAGGGCTAAGGCGGGGACAGCGTTTTTACCAATCAGTTACTGTTGTGAAAACGCAACGAGTTTAGCAATTCCTGCCTGCGATATCACAGATGACCAGTAGAGGGGGATGTTACATCAAGGAAACTCGCTCTTGGCCGGGCCGCCCGCCACCCTCCCCTCTGCCCGTGCTTGTCTGTTTATCTGGGCTTGGCAACCGGGTTTCCTCCTTGCTCTCCAAGGACATGCCTGCACCCACGTCAGCGGGGCCTGCATCTCACCCATGGCTGGTGGTGCACACACAGGCCCGGGGAGGGAGAGGACAATGATGCAGGTGGCCAGCCTGCCCCTGGTTCTCCTGGGCCAATGTTTCTTTTCACCCCCATGTGCTCTCCTGTTTTCTATGTGTCTGGGCTGATGCAGACCGAGGGTGGCCCGTGAAGGCATTGGCTGTATGTCCTGAACATAAACTTACTGCTTCTAACAAAGAATGAGTGGGTTGTCTTGCATTTGAAAAACCCGAACAGAATTGTTTATTTTGCGGACGCCTCGGTGAGACAATGGTTTTTATAGAAAAGGCCAAACGTGTTTATGAAACATGAACGAAACTTTCTCAATGGCTTTAAGTTTCATGAGAGTCAGCGTCCCCTTTGAAGTGGATACGTGTGTTTTCTTTGATCACATACCATCCAACAAGCAGGTCCCCAGCCTCCGGACCCCATTTCTAGCCTTGCCTTTTTTTCCCCTTCGGAGTGGAAGCTCCATATGGTCAAGAAAGGTCCCAAGTGGAACATACCAGCCAAAGTGAGAGTGTCCAGGGCACCCCGAGGGGGGCGCTCATTTCCCCTGCTGGGTTTCTAGAAGGGGGCGCTGGAGGCCGCTGTGACCTGCTGGTTTGACCTCCCCACCCCACACCACCTTAGCAACTTACCACCTTAGTCACTTAGTAAGTTACCACCTTAGTAACTTAGTTACAGCTTCTGCAAAGGCCTTGGGTTCCGATGGGACTGGCCCAGGCTCTCCCTGTAAGGAAATCGATGTGAGAAAGTGATGCTCCAAGGCTGTTTGGTGAGCCAGGCCTCTGCAGGTGGAAGGGTCAAAGGTTCACGGTCCCCACACCCCCATCCCACGGGTGTGAGGCTCTGGGGCCTGGGCTGCCCTCTGTCAACCAGAGCTGGGCTGGGCGCTGCCTCAGGCTGACCTCACTGCCTGCCCCTCGATCCCTCTTAAGGGGGGGACTTCAGCAGGACCTGCCTTGGACACCACCCAAGTCCGGGGACCATGACCATTGTCCTTGCAGAGCACAATGAATGTGTGTATGAAGCCGAGTGATTATTCTCAGGGTCCCATCTGGGCAACGGGGAGAGTGGCTGCCGGAGGCTGAAGTGAGAGCAAGTCCGAAACGATCGAGGTCCCCCGCCAGGCTCGCCATCCACCTCAGGAGTTGGGGACCGCTTGGGACAGCAGCGTCCCCCTGCGCCCACAGGTGAGGCCAGGCCAGGCCGGAAGCCTGGGGGTGGGCAGTGGCGTGCTGGGCGTGGCTAGTGCCGAAGGGTTGCTAAATATTCAGGAATGCTGGGAGTCGTCCTTACAAATTAAATTGTCCAAACAGATTGATAAATATTAAAAACAAAGGCAATGAATACTCAAGGCTCAGGGCTTCCTGGTCGCTGTACTATACGCTGCTATCATCTACGTTCTAGCAGCGATTTACTGTTCCCGAAATACCATATGAGGCCTTGCAACCGCGTCTGTGCGTGCAGTGAAGCCACAGAAGTGGCTTGAAATGACAGATGCCACAAATCAGGGCCTTTCCCCCGGTAAGCTGGCTGTTGGACGTTTCTCGGCGCACCACCAGTGGGGTTGACCCTCTGCACACGTGGCCAGGGATCCCTGCGGGCACACAACCCTCTTCGGCTGAGTGGGTAGGTGGTTGGACCACCCTACTGGTCTCCGTTCCTGGCTTTTGGGAGCTTCCGCAGGGGTGGGGTGTGCAGGTTCCTCTCTTCCTTCTCACTCTTTTCTGCTGAGGCCCAAAGACCCGGCCACCTTGGCTCGTCCTGGATCAGCCCAGAGCCGTGGCTACAGTAGATACATGTTTGCTGAGCACTGGCCAGGCCTGGCTCCCGCTGGCTCATTGCACATCCACTCTGTGAGCAACGGATGAGAAAGTGAGGTTCTGAGAGGGGGAGCTGCCCAAGGCCTGGCAGTTGGTGCGTGGAAGGCCGGGACTCCGCTGGACTCAAGGTCAGTGTGTCCCAGCACACTGCCCTGGGCCTCTAGCCACTGGGGCGGCACTGGGGGAAGGCTCAATGGGAGGCCACCACACTGGTCCAGGCCTCCGGGGTGTGGGGCCCTGCCGGCTACGCTGTCTGCTTCTAGAATTCCTCGGGGGGGGGGTGCGTGGCCCTTTCCTTGTGTCCTCTTCCACACGTGTTTCACTAAGAAGATAAATTGTCAGAGCACGAACGTCCTACTCGGGGTTCTTGGAGGAGAAAGTAGCGGGAGGAACCCGGTTGGGCTGGGGCCTCATGGGGAAGAGGAAACAGGCAGAGGAAGGCTTGTCGACAGCCCCCAGAAGCAACGTCCCGATGGCCAACGGCCCAGGAGGGGTCTCGCCCCAGCAGTCTCCCTTTGCGGGGAAAGTCAAGGGTAGAAGAGTGGCAGGGGGCCCGGCAGGTGGAGAGTGACAGGAGGGCAGGGCTGGGCAGGCTGGCCCCTGGGAGGGCTCAGCTCAGGCGGCAGGGTCCAGCTCACAACGTGGCTCTAAAGCCCAGACGGTCGCTGAGGGATGAGTGGATAAAACACAATGTGGTCTATCCATACGATGCAATATCATTCATTCTTTTTTTTTTTTTAATTTTTTTTAACGTTTATTTATTTTTGAGACAGAGAGAGACAGAGCATGAAAGGGGGAGGGGCAGAGAGAGAGGGAGACACAGAATCGGAAGCAGGCTCCAGGCTCTGAGCCATCAGCCCAGAGCCTGACGCGGGGCTCGAACTCACGGACCGCAAGACCGTGACCTGAGCTGAAGTCGGACGCTTAACCGACTGCACCACCCAGGCGTCCCTATCATTCATTCTTAAAAAGGAATTGAAGGGCGCCTGGGGGGCTCAGTCGGTTAAGCGTCTGACTCTGGATTTCAGCTCAGATTATGATCTCACGGTTCCTAAGTTCGAGCCCATCGGGCTCTGTGCTGACAGTGCGGAGCCTGCTTGGGATTGTCTCTTTCTGCCCCTCCTCCGCTTGCTCTCTCTCTCTCAAAATATGTAAGTAAACTTAAAAAAAAATGTTTTTTTTTTTTCTAAAAAAGAAGAAGAAATTGAATTCAGACATATGCTAAACATGGGTGAAGCTTGAGGACATTATTTTAAGTGAAACGGGCCAGTCACACAAAGACCAATACTGTGGGATTCCACTCGTAAGCAGTCAAATTCACACAAGCAGAGGGTGGTGGTTGCCAGCGGCCGGGGAAGGGGGAACTTGTGAGCTACTGTTGAGCAGGGCCAGGCTTTCAGTTTGGGAAGCTGCGGAAAGTTCTGGAGGAGGACGGTGGTGATGGCTTCATAACCGTGTGAATGGGCTCAATGCCACGATACCCTGAGACCTGGCTAAGTGGTAAATTTTGTGTTGTGTGTTTTACCACGATTTAAAAAAGAAGTTGAAAATATGCTTGAACAACAACAACAACAAAACAAAACGTAGAGGGTGGAAGGAACCCACAGAGGTGTAGACAGAAAGTCCCAAAGGCAGAGGGCAAGGGGCCAAGTGGAAAGATCCGCGGGGCCCCGGAGGGGCTGGTTCTAGGTCTGTGGCCATGGCCACGTCCTCCACCGCTGTGGACGTCCGCCTTCCCCTCTGTGAAATGGCTCCACACAACCCGCAAGCCTCCCTCATGAGGCTGCTGTAAGGCTGTCAGACCATGCAGTGGCCCAAGTGAGGACTGTCCCCAAGGTGGACCCTGAGAGGCCCGGGAGACCCCTCTCCCGGGGACACAGCAGCTCGGAACCCTGGAACCACCAGCTGCTGGTGGAGCAACCTCACCCGTGAGGGATGCTGAAGCCTCTTCAGGAAAGAAAGCCGTGGGTTCCTGAGGTAGCAACTGTAAAGTAACTAAAGGAAACCCCGATGGGGACCAGAAGGTGCCACGGGTCCAGCAGTATTTTATTTCTCCCCATGAATTCCTGACTTTCTCCCCAAAGGACCTTAAGTGATTTGCAATGATTAGCAAAGGTGTAATCCCAGGCAATGCTTTGGTTGCCCCCGTATCACTCTGACCCCCACCACACAGATGGGAAACGGGGCTCAGCGGGGAGAAGTGACATGCCCAAGGACACACAGCTGGGCAGAATCTGGGTGGCTCAGGCTGTGGATCTCCAGCTGGTGGCCTCGGCCTCGTGGACCTGTCCTCCCTCCCCCTACAGGTCTGGGATCAGTCTTGTGCCATTTGGCTGAGGATCAGCTTCCTGGCTCCAGTGTCCTTGTCCAGGGAAGAAACTTAGTGGGGCCTGATTTTGCACTGTATTTCCATTGGGTTTTTCAGGCACGGCCTGCTGTGTGGACTTCACGATGGCCCGAGGGCCCCTGAGCATCACCACAGGGAGGTCCTTCTTCCCTCCCTCCCATCCTAACATCTTTCCTGCCTTCCCTCCTTCCTCCCTGCCTTGCTTCTTCAAACATTTATGGAGCCCGCCCTCAGTGCCCGGCCCAGGGGTCTCTGCCTGGAGGAAGGGGCAGTCTGATGGGGAGATAAGCAAGTGAAAGGGGGGTTTGTGGTAGGACAGAGCTCAAACTGGGGGACCGTGAGCTCAACGGAGGACAGCCCAGCAGAGGCAGGAACCAGCGAGGGTGCACCTGGAAGGGCTATCAACCTGATGCTTCGCTGAGTCTGGGGAGGCCGCATCCATTCAAGCCCCCAGCACCCCAGTGGTTCAAGGCTCAGGGCCCTTTCTTCAGGTGCAAGAGGCCGGCATGGAGGAGGCAAAGTTCTGCCCTCACGTCTGGTCTTGGCCTCTTGCTCACTGCACACTTGGGCAGTTGGGTACAAGTTACTCTATCTGTCCAGCCATAAAATGGGTCCAAGAAGACCTATGACGGGGAGCCAAGGCCGGGAGGGTAGCAGGACGAATGGCCAGTCAGTGGGTTTCGTGTCCTCCCTGGGCACAGTCCTCACGCCTGTGGTCAGGGGCAGGGGGCGGGGGTGGGGAGGAACATGGCCCCAGGATCTGTACCTCAGCTGTCTGCAGAGATGGGGGAAGTGGGGCCCCTCATTCACCCCCAGGTTGGTCCCCACGCCAACCCTGGCACGGAGCCTCCCTTTCGCAGGAAGGCCAAGTTACCGAAACAGATAAATCAATCTGTCAAGAAGAAGCCTTGGAGAAAGAATCTCTCAACTGTCTCAGCCAAGAAGCTCAAAGGGGAATTGTTCCCCGAGACGAAGGAGGAAACAACAGACACCTTCTTTGCGGGCCCTGCCTGCGGGCACCCCTCTCGCGGCTCCCTGCCCCTCCTTCCCACGTGTCCCCCAAGAGCACCTGTGGGCCGGGGGCCAGCCCAGGGGCCGTCACAGCGTCCTCCCACTGGCTCCCGGGCAGTGCCCAAGCCCAAAGCCACCTGTCTGGGGGAGGCAGAGGCCAAGAGCCACTGTTTGGCTCCTGTCCCAGTTCTGACTGGGACACCTCCTCCTCCGAGACTCAGTCCCTTATCTGTTCAGCGGAGTCCTCAGGACCTGAGCCACCCACCTTGCCAATGGGGGGTGAGGGCCCATCCCAGGCCAACTCTCACTCAGCATGACCATCAGAACCAGGAAGGTGAAGGGGACCGGGGAGACTGGCCGTGAGCAGACAATGAGCCTCTGGAGACTGGAACACCCTCGCGTTCCCTCAAGATGGAAAAGGAACATTCTCAGAGAAATGAGGATGACTCTTCCTGGAGGGAAAGGGAGGGGGGTAGTGCTTGGGTCCACAGCCTGCTCTACCGCTTCCCAGATGGGTGACCTTGAGAAAGGTACTCGATCTCTCTGTGCAGCGATTTCCTCACGTGCAGGATGGGCATCTCGTGGCACCTTCCTTGCGGCTCGCAGTGAAGATTATGTTCGCTGCGTACCACGCACCTGGCACATTGCAGGCGCATCATAAACGTGAGCGGCATTATTTTGCAGCACAGTAAGGGTGTATGATAAACCATCGCTTCGCACGGCTTTTCTCATTTAACCCTCCCTCACTGCCGCTCTGTGCAGAGGGTCGCAGCGTCCTCACTCTCTGGGTGAGGAAACTGAGGCTCAGAGACGGGCATAACTGCCCAGGGCTTCACAGCTCAGATCCGCAGCCCTCGTAGCAAGGGCTCTTTCTAGCTTCCGGGTATCACTGCTTCGGCTACACTTTGCGGGCAGGAGGGCCGGAAGGGCATCTGAAGCAGGTGAGGGGACAGCGGAGGCGGGTGTGAGCCCAGCCCCCATCACAGCTCCCCGCTTCGTGTCGCTGATCACGGCTTTGTCAGAGAGACTGTCACCAGAAGCAGTCCCTTGAAGGGGAGGGTTCGTGGGAAGGGATGGGGCGGGGGGAGCCCGAAGCGGGCACCGGACACGCAAACAAACCCCAAGTCAGGGGCAGTCTGAGGACGTCGCCGGCGGACCTGGGAACGCGTGAGCTGCGGTTCAGACCAGAGCAAGAGGGGGACCATCCCACCGCCTGCAGCTCTGCTTCCACCATGGCCCCAGGGAGGGCTGTGAGCGGAAAGGCCTTAGTTCAAAACTGGGAAGATTGCCCAAGAGAGGCAGAGCGGGAAGCCCTCCGTGGGCATGGGCGGAGGCCCCATGAGTCAGAAGGGTCCTCCAGAGGCAGAAGGGGAGGCGGCAGGGACGCCACATGGCCACCTGGAAGCCCATGCAGTGACATCCGCTCGCACATGAAAGGTGGCTGCAGAGTGTCGGCAGCCTGGGCGTGCCAGCATAACGTCATCGGGGCGAGGGGGGCCGGCGGGGGAGTTGTGGTACGTGCCCCCTAACTTCCCAGGGGAAAAAGCTTTGCCACTGTCAGGGACATGAAAGAACTGTCAAAGATCCATGAAACTAGCTGCATGGATTGTGAAACATAAGACTCACTTCTGTTTGTTTTGTGACAATGTGGAAGCCACAGATGTTCTCTCGAGATGAAAGAGGAGAACTCCCAAGGACATCTCTTGTTGTGACCTCTAGCATCTCCTCCACGTCACCTGCCACCCCCCCAACCCCATTCCCATGGGGCCGCACCCACACCTGGGGTCCATGGGTCACGGGGCACAGGAAGAGATGGGCCAATAGTGACGTCTTGGCGGGGGGAGCAGGTGTCATGGGTCAGGGATCAAAGGTCAGATGGGCAGTTATCTCAAGGCAAAGACGTGTGGCTGTTAATAGCTAGAGGTCAAGGACCGGCCGGTTAGCCTATGTCTGGGGCAGGCCAGTGGTGGAGGAACAGTAAGGTCTTGAGAAAGGAGCCATGGCCAGAAAAACAAAGGCAGAACTCCCCTCCAGGGGGCTAACGCAGAGTAAGGCCGTGTGCCTGGGCCGCCCTGCCCGGTGGGTTGTCCCCTCACCTTGGGAGGTGAGCAACATTACATTGATCTTGCAGGTGAGGAACTGAGGCCCAGAGAAGTTGAGTAAATCACCACAAGCCTCACTGCTCCGGAGCGGCAGGGTTGGCATCAGAAGTGACACTGACAGCACAGTGAAGGGCGAGGTCACAGAAGCAAGGGTGGTCTGTATTCTGAGGACGCACTCAAACACTGATGGCTCATCTCTGGAAAGGAGGGTCATGTCTGAGGTCCGGATTCACTTAAGGCATTAGCTCAGAGGAATACGGAATCCATCATATTTTAGATCAGGGATTTCCAAAGAGGCCCCGATGAGAAATAATGACACCAGTAACTAGCAAAGTCTTACTTTACAGAGCGGGTGACACATTTTGGTCGCACGTTTGCTCACATTAAAAGATGTTACAGGTGTTCGGCTCAGGTCACCATCTCACGGTTTGTGGGCTTGAGTCCTGCATCGGGCTCTGTGCTGACAGCTGAGAGCCTGGAGCTTGCTTTGGATTCTGTGTCTTCCTCTTTCTCTCAACCCCTCCCCAACTCGTGCTCTGTCTCCCTCTCTCTCAAAACTAAAAAAAAAAAAATTAAAAAAAAAAAAGATGTTATAGGCCAAAATTAGAGAAAGTTTTTTTTCTTTCATTTCTGAAGTGTATTTATTTTGAGAAAGAGACAGCATGAGTGGAGGAAGGGCACTGAGAGAGGGAGAGAGAGAATCCCAAGCAGGCTCTGCACTATCAGCACGGAGCCTGATGTGAGGCTCAAACCCGCAAAACCGTGAGATCCTGACCTGAGCCGAAACCAAGAGTTGGACGCTTAACCAACTGACCCACCCAGGCACCCCGAGAAAAGTTTTAAAATAAATTTTGGACAGGAGATACCAGAGAAGCCATGAGTGCCCCCGGCATGGTGATACTATGGGCAGGAAGCACAGGGAAATTGATCTGGGCTTGGCAGCCTGAGCTGCCCCATGGGAACCCACAGGCCTGGGGAACCGGTATGTTCTTTAAAGAGTGCAGCTGTTGGGACGCCTGGGTGGCGCAGTCGGTTAAGCGTCCGGCTTCAGCCAGGTCACAATCTCACGGTCCGTGAGTTCGAGCCCCGCGTCGGGCTCTGGGCTGATGGCTCAGAGCCTGGAGCCTGTTTCCGATTCTGTGCCTCCCTCTCTCTCTGCCCCTCCCCCGTTCATGCTCTGTCTCTCTCTGTCCCAAAAATAAATAAACGTTGAAAAAAAAAAAAAAGAGTGCAGCTGCTATTTCTGCCTTGCATATCTGTCCCCCTTTTCTGGTGTAAGCACCCCAGCTTCCGTAGGGACCATCCCCTCCTGCACTCTCAGACCGCGTGGCTCTATGGGGTTGCCCCCACTCTGGCTGTAGGGGAGGGACATGACTCAGGTGTGGCCAGGCAGAATGCCCATGTTGAGTCCAAGGAAAGGCATCTAATTCAGCCAAAGACTCCTTCCCTGCACTGTGGGACGGGGGCCCTTGGGAAAGGATCTTTCTGAGCAGGGCTTGCTCATCTAGCAGACAAGATGGAGCTGTGTGTGCATGGGGGGCGTCATTTTGGTGCTTGTGTGTTCCTGGTGTATGTGGGGGGGCACATGTAAAAGGGGATCATGAGTTAGATAAAAGTCAGATTACATTCATCTGGTCCCTCAACATTTAATGAAACTTACTATCATCCACACACTATGCCTCCCGTCATGGTCCTTTCTTCCTTCCATGGCCCTTTTGGTGATCTCACTTCCTCCATAGGAGGTCAGCTGCTGGGGCCTCACCCCAGGCCAAGCCAACCAGCCACAGTCATTGGTGCAGAAGTGGGCACATGATCTAAGCTAGACCAACCAGAGGCAACCTCAGGGTTTTTGTAGAAGCTGGGGCAGGAAAGGTTCTCTCTTGATGGCTCAATTTGAATCATGGCAAATTCAAATGGCAAATTCAGATGGCAAAGCTTCTGTTTCTGCAATTCTCTTGACCCCACGAGGAGTCATATGTCTGAGAAAAGAACCAACATGGGTGAAGTGGATCCAAAGTATAGAAAAAAAAGAGAGAGAGAGAGATTAGGCCCTGGGTTTTAGACCTGAACCAAATTGTGACTGAAGCCAATGCAACCTTAGAATTTTCAGTTGTGTGAGCCAATGAACTTACTTTGGCTTTGGTTTGTTTCATGTGGGATTTTCTGTCCTTACAATTTAAATAGTCTTGAACAGAATCAATGAAGAGAAGATACCCATTCCAAGAATTAGAAACAATAAAATAATCTAGAATTGAACAAGAGACTATAAAATAAATATGATTAAAACATTTACAATGATAAAATGAGGAAAACAGTCATAACAGATTTGAACAATAACCGAATACATCTCTAGAAATAGTAAATGTAGGGGCATCTGGGTGGCTCAGTTGGTTAAGCATCTGACTTCAGCTCAGGTCATGATCTCACGGTTTGTGAGTTTGAGCCCCACATTAGTCTCGAGGCCCAGAGCCTGGAGCCTGCTTCCAATTCTGTGTCTCCCTCTCTCTGTCCCTCGCCTGCTTGCACTCTGTCTGTCTGTCTCTCTCGCTCAAAAATAAACATTTAAAAAATTGTCTTAAAAAGAAATAATAAATGTAGTCATTAGCATTAACAACTCAATGGAATATTTAAATAGAAAAAAAGTGGGGAATTGATAGGTAGGCTTGAGAACATTTCAACAAAAGAGATAAGGAGAAGGAAAATGTGACAGTGATGTTAAGAGGCTGATGGACAGAATGAAGGGGTCCATATACATTTTCTCTCTGGAAAGAGGGAGTGGTTATGAAAGGTTGAAGAAGCACATTAAGTTCCAAACAGGTGAAATAGAAACAAATTAACACCTAGGTACGTCATTATAAAATAGCAAAGACAAGAGTAGAGACAGAGTAATGAAAACAGAATGATAATTAGGCTGACAGCAGACTTCTCAGCAACAACAACTGATGCCAGGAGACGATGGGATAAAGTCATCACAGAACTGAAGAAAAATAAATTCTGTCAACCTGATCATTAATGTCCAGCTAAACAATCATTCATGAATAAAGAAGAGGGAGACAGTTTTCAAATAAAAATTGAATGAGTTTATTATTCACAGCCTCTAATTTGAGAGTTAATAAAGGATTGTTTTGAGTAACAAGGAAGTGGAATCCAGAATAAGGCGTAACAAAGTAAGCAAAGAAATTAGGAAGAATGTTGATAAGTAAAAAAAAAAAAAAGCATTTATAATTAAAAAGACACTAATTGGTGGGAAGGGTTTAAAAATCAGGTAGAAGTGAAATACTATACAGCATTATGGTGATACATGTTAAATGGTTGATTGAAGTTAATTGGTAGTGAATTCCATGCATCATTTGGCTGAAAGATAGAGACCCTGACCAGCCTCAGATACCATGTTAACCAGAGTGGGTTGTCACGGAAAGATGAGAAGTAGAATGTATAGCTTTCAAACCAGTGAAATGGGAGAACAGAGAGGAACAAAGAGAACTCAATCAATGCAATGAGTATAGGGAAAGAGAAAAAAATAAGGAAAGAAGGAGAAGGAGGAGGAGAAGAGGTAGTATAAGACAGGGGAGAAGAAGGAGAGAAGTGGGGGGAGAAGAGGAGGGAGAAGAGGAAGAAAGAAGAAGAAGAAAGAAGGAGGAGGAGGACAAGGAGGAGGAGGGGAAAGAGGAGGAAGAGGAGAAAGAGAAGAAGAGGGAGAAGAAGAAGAAGAAGAAGAAAGAAGAGGAGGAGAAGGAGAGGAAGAAAGAGGAGGAAGAGGAAGAGGAGGAGAAGGAGGAGAAGAAGAAGAAAAGAAAAGAGGAAGAAGGAAGAAGAGGAGGAGGAGGAGAAGAAGAAGAAGAAGAAGCAAGAGAAAAAGAAAGAAAGAAAGAAAAGAGAAGAAGGAGGAGGAGGAAGAGGAGGAGAAGAAGAAGAAGAAAGAAGAGGAAGAGGAGAAAGGGAAGAAGAAGAAGAGGAAGAAGAAGGAGGAGGAGAAGGAGGGGGAGGAGAAAGCCCCAAATCCACCCCCCCCCCGTGGGAATAATTGCAAGTAACTCAGTTGAAATAAAACATAAGAGACTTCTAATGAATGCAAACTTGTACTTCTTCCCGCATGTCTGCCATCAGCCGTTGGTCCAGATGTTTGCATCTATGTCTTCCCACCACTACTATAGAGGATCAGCTCCCCAGGGCGGAAGCCTGTCCCACTTGATTCCATGGCTCCTGCCCAACATAGCCCAATATTTGGCCCTCCGTCTGGTGAGGTTTGTAAAAAGCATTTGTTTATTTGAATCCAATTGACCAATTGACCAATGGAAGTAATGGAGAAAATGGAACTCTAAGGTCTTAATAAGTCATAGCCATAAAGAAAGAATACATAAGAGGAGAAATTAAAATGCTAAGAAACATATTCAACTACCCTGGACATCAGAGACAGGTGAATGAAAACTAACGATAAAGTTTGAGTGTCTTGCCATAGCAGAAGCGATGTCAAAACGACAGCAGCAAATGTTGGGGTAGGCACAGAGGCCCTTGCATATACATCAGGCTAGATATGGTTTCACACTTTCTGGAAAGTATTTTTACTTCCAAAATTTTATATCAATCAAAGGTGCTTTAGTTGCAAGTGCCTACAAACTGATTTAACTGGTTTAAAAGGGAATTTATTGTCCCAAATAATCAGACAGGAGGGGTGTGTGTGTGTGTGTGTGTGTGTGTGTGTGTGTGCGCGTGCTGGTCTTAGGCATACCTTACTTGTGTGATCTTCCTCTGTGTCTGTGGTGTCACCTTTCTTCCAAGACTACTCTTTTGTGTTCATAAAATAGCTGCCGTTGCTCTGGCTCTCACACTCTGCTGTCCAAGAAAAGAGATCATTCTTTCTGGTAGTTCCCAGAAGCTCCCAGAAAATGTTGCCGCCTGATTTATTAATGTTGCCTATGGCCAATCACTGAACCATGACTGAACAAATACCCAATTGAACAAGTACCGATTGGGAGCATAAGAGAAGTAACATGGGGAGAGCAAAGATAAAAGAAACCTGAAACTTGAATTATTCCGAATGGATTAAATGGGAAGAGCACACACCTGGGAAAACTGTCAGATCTTCTGTATTTGGCTCGGTCTCTTCTCCATTCTCCCTCCTCTCTCCTTAGATTCCAGCTATAGGCTTCATTTCTTTACCACATCCAACCCATCTCTTACGCTCTTTTCCATTGTCTCATTTCCTTCTTTTTGTTTCGTTGAGCTTTCCTCTGGACATTTTCTTTTTTACTAAAAAACTTTTTTTTAACGTTTATTTATCTTTGAGAGAGAGAGAAAGACAGAGACAGAGTGTGAGCAGAAGGGCAGAGAGAGAGGGAGACGTAGAACCTGAGCTGTCAGCACAGAGCCCGTTGCGGGGCTCAAACCCATGAACCGTGAGATCATGACCTGAGCCAAAGTCAGACGCTTAACCAACTGAGCCACCCAGGCGCACCTCCTCTGGATATTTTCTTCTGTTGTGTTTTCCAATTCACGAATTCCCTCTGCAGCTATGCCTAATTATCTCTGAAATCCATCCAGCTTGCTCTTAATCTCCTTTTTTTTCAGTTTTAGGATGTCAATTTTAACAGCTTGTATTCTGTGACGGAAATGGAATCCTATCTCTCATTTCCTTGAGTGCATGAAACAGAAACTTAAGGTTTATGCCTAAGCACACCACCATCTGAATCTACTGTTGGTCTGTTGTCTTTATTTTTTCTCCTAGTCTTTGATCATGTCATCTGATTTTTTCATTTTTTATTCCATGCCAGGCATCGTATTTTAAATAGAGTTCATTTGAGACTCTGGATGATGCTACAATAAAAAAAAAATTATTATATTGAGGTTAGAACATACAACATCAGATCTACCCTCTTAACAAATTTTTAGGTGTACAATACATCATTGTTGACTACAAGTACAGTGTTGTAGAGCAGATCTTTAGAGCTTATCCATCTGGGATGATGTTATAATACTTTGGAAAAGATTTATATTTGGTATGGAAGCTGGGGGCTAGGGGCCCTCGATCCCAGATCACCTTGATCCAATCAAAGGCTGAGCTTCAGACTCAGTGAGAGTGGGAAATACATCTGGTTACTCTTACCCTTACGGTGTAGCTCATTGGGTCCCAAATGACAGCCTGGGATGTTTACCAGGACATCCTTAGTGGGCCCGGAATTCCGATATTTGTCCCAGACCCCTGCGAAGCCAGCCCTGCCTCTCACACATGATCTTAGTGTCTTCAGGAGCTCCTAGAGGAGAGCGAACCCACAGTGGGGTCGCCGCTCTGGGCTCTCAGTCTTAGCACACAACCCCTCACTGCCTGGAAACTCTCTGAAGCCTTCTGACAGACGTTTCCTTTCTGTCTCTCCACATTGCTCGTTGTTCCCGGCAGGAGTCTGCCATCACCATACTGGAGATCGTGATAGACTTCAGAAACCAGCTAGGTAAGGGTTCAAATTTCACCTCTACCTTTTAGTAACTGGGTGGTCTCAGGCAAGCTGCCCAATCTTTCTGAGGCCCAAATATCTCTCTGAAAAAAAGGGGTTAATACCTGCCCTGCAGGATTTATTTGAGGCTTAGAAGTAACACATGTGGGGCGCCTGGGTGGCTCAGTCGGTTGAGCGTCCGACTGCAGCTCAGGTCATGATCCCAGGGTTGTGGAATCGAGCCTCGTGTTGGGCTCTGTGCTGACAGCTCGGAGCCTGGAGCCCGCTTCGGATTCTGTGTCTCCCTCTCTCTCTCTGCTCCTCCCCTGCTCTCTCTCTCAAAAAATAAACGTTAAGAAATTAAAAAAAAAAAAATGAAATAACACGTAATGTACTTAAGAATATCTAACGTAACACATGGTAGGTACTCAAGACAAAGAGCTTTGTTTTTGTTGATGTTCTCAAAGAGTCTTCGTGGCCCTCTCATTGCAGCTCCAATGCCCGGGATGGGTCTCCGGGAATTTTGTTTGCATGACATCCAGGAGGCTTCTGGGGGCAGGGACACATGGCCAGGCTGGGGTAAAGTTGGCAGGAACTGTGCTCCCTGGATTTACATCTCTTAGAGGTCACTGGGGGATGCCTGGACCTGGGCAGGTGGTAGTAAGAGGCTGAGAGAGTGCTCCAGTCATAATCAGAGAGGACCAGTGAGATATGGGGAGGCAGAGGGTGAGAGGAGGCTGTGAAGGGGAAATGAGTCTGGAGATCAGACACTGGGTGGGGTGTGGGTGGGGAACAGGCTGGGATGCAGAAAATGGGGTGGGGTAGATTCATGCAGAAGTTGAGGCGGGACAGGGCATGTGGGCCTTTTTGGGGGAGAACATGGGTGTTATGTCCTCAGCCTTTTGGCTCTGATGTTTTGACTCTGCCCCTTCAAAACTGAGGCTATTTTGACCCATAAACCGTTTTACTATTTACGTTTTAATAGGATTATGCAAAACACGGATGAAAGCTCATCGTGAACGTATTTTTCAGCCCAAATAGCAAGGCAATTGAATTCTAAGTTTTCATATAGTGTAATTACCATTTCTGTTGTTTTTTCTTTGTTATTTTATTGAGATTATTTTTATTGTTATTTATTTATTTTTGAAGAGAGAGAGAGAGTGAGAGAGAGAGAGTGGGGGGGAGGGCAGAGGGAGAGAGAGAGAATCTTGAGCAGTTTCCATTCTCAGCACAGAGCCCAACATGGGGCTCGATTCCACAGCCCTGGGATCATGACCTGAGCTGAAATCAAGAGTTGGACAGTTAACTGATTGAGCCACCCAGGAGCCACGAGATTATATTCATCAAATAAGTTATTTCCTGTTTGGTTTTTAAAACAAAATTTTACAATTAATTCACAGATCAGTTTTTTGTCCATTTATAATTTTACTTCTGCTGGTGTGTGTGTGTGTGTGTGTGTGTGTGTGTGTGTGTTTAGCCATTATTTCTACCCGATCTGATTTCTTTTGGAAATGATGCAGACCCAAACATCATAAGGAACATTTAATTGTTTCATTGGTTGTTTGTCAATTACATACTTTTTTCCTTAAGTGCTGATTATGTTGATATACTTTGTGTGGATTATTTTTTAATTAAAAAATATTTTTTATATTTATTTATTTTTGAGAGAAAGAGAGACAGAGCATGCACAAGGAGGGTCAGAGAGAGAGGGAGACAGTGAATCCGAAGCAGGCTCCAGGCTCTGAGTTGTCAGCACAGAGCCTGACGCAGGGCTCGAACTCACGAGCTGTGAGATCATGACCTGAGCTGAAGTAGGATGTCCAACTGACTGAGCCACCCAGGCACCCCTTTAAAAAATTTTTTTTAAGTTTATTTATTTTTGAGAGAGAGAGAGACAGAGTGTGAGTGGGGGAGGGGCGGGGGTGGGGGGAGACACAGAATCGGAAGCAGGCTCCAAGCTGTCAGCACAGAACCCGACGCAGGGCTTGAACTCTCACGAGCCCATGAGATCATGACCTGAGCTGAAGTCAGACACTTGACTGAACCACCTAGGTGCCCCTGTGCAGATTATTTTTATTTCTGTTGATATTCTTTATTAATTCTCTAAAGAGTAGGTAGTTCTATTTCTTTCTTTGCTCTTCTATCAGAAATTCGTGAACAATTTTGTGAAATGGAGAAATAGGGGGAAGAGAGAGAAGTATGAGGTTCGTGAGGAAGGAAAAGTCGAGAAGGTCAAATGAGAAGGAGGCCCAGAAGCACCGGTGAGGAAGAGGCTGAGATGGTTGGGCTCAAAATGTCATGCTTCCCAGTTGGATGGCAAGACCTTTGGTCAAGTGAAGAGCCCCAGCTGTGGCCCTGATGGGGGACAAAGGTGGCCCTGGTCTTGGGGGAAGACCCAGGTGGTCAGGGGTCTTGAGTTGAAGTAGGAGTGCTTGGAGGAGTGTCACTTTAGGGCTGGGACAGGACGGTTGACAACAGGGGCGGTCGCTGTTACTGTTACCAGTGCTCCTTGGCAAACACTGGCCTGGGTCAGGAAACAGATGGCCAATGCAAGGTAAGGAGAGTCTAACAGAGACACCAGAGAGGCCCGGGCAAGGAGTAGGGAAACCACAAGGATTAGTGCTGTAGCCTGAGGCTGGTCAGAGGGGCCTTGACCACCCAGACGACGGGGAGGAGGGAAGGGAGTCAATGAGACTGTGCGGAGAGCATTGCTAGCCTGGGGGACCCGGAGAAAGAAATACCCTCATCTCAATGTCCTCCTTCCCATCTCCTCCTGGGGCTTCCCATGGCCAAACCCAACAGGAAGGCAGGGGGCCAGGGAGCCGGTGGGTCCCAACCAGACAGGGCTGTGTTCCCAGGCAGAAGGCAGGGTGGGCGAAGGGCGGCTCCAGGCTGCAGACGGAAGACATCCAGCATAGATTCAAACGCCTGCCCTTTACGGGGCACGAGCTTACCTCCAGGCTCTGGGCGCGAACCTCGGGTCACAGAGCCCAGTGGGGGATGTGGAAAGCTTCGTCTAATCAGGCAGTTTCCCAGTGGACAGGGCTTGCCGCTGAGCTCCTCTTGGAAAGGTCAAGGGTAATGTATTCCTCCTCTTGAGACTCAAGGCACAGTCAAAGCCCATTCACATGGACCCCGCAGCATTTCAGGCTTGGAATAATTCAGACGGGAGTTCAACTGAAATTTATCTTTCCTGTATTTACACAGAAAGACCTTAAAAAGCTAGTCGATAGTGTAAACATGGATAATTATCATATACCAGGAGAGGCTTAACGCACCAAAAGAGGGAAAAAAAGAATTTTTCAGCATAGCAGCAGAACCCATTTCTGGACACGGGGAAAAATTAAAAATTGTTCTTTTGAATAATCTAATTGCACCCACGGGATCCCATACTATCCTGAAGGTGATTCAGGTACAAGGCAGAGATCACATGGTTTCGTTTGGTCAGCGCCTCGAGAGGTTGATCCTCAGCAATGGTGAACAGCAAGTGGGGTCACTGGGGTCAAAGTCAGCCTCTTTGCATGCAGAGGCAGCATGGGGTAGCGGTGGGGACACAACGTCCTTGGAGTTAACAGTTCTGGCATGGAATCTGCATGTCTCTTGGGTTCTTGGACCTTGCTGAGCCCGTATTTCCCCATCTGTGAAATGGGTGAGACAATACCCATCTCGTGCGCTTTCTCTAAGGATGGCCAAGTTCTGTGGTGACGGTCCTATGACCTAGTAGGGCCTGAGCTCCTAATTCCCTCTGCCGCACTGGTCCCTCCCTGAAGGGGCCGCTGGAGGCTCCCTGAGGACCGTCCAGGCTCCGCGTCCTGCACATCCGCCTGGGCCCTGCCCCAGGCTGAAGGCCGGCCAGAGAATGCCGGTTGGGCATTCAGAGGTTGCCGCCCCCTATTATTTGGTTCAGACTGACCCAGGTCCTCCCAGACTTCGAATCCAGTCTCTTGTTTTTGTCACGGCAAAGTCTCACCCTCTCAATCACACGGGCGGTGTCGCTAATGGAGAGGCCGTGGTGAGCTTTGGAACCAGACAGACGCGGTTTTCAATCCCAGCTCTGCCATCACTTACAAAGGAGCAAGTCTCCTAACTTCTCTGCAGGCTGTTGGGACCATCTGCGGGTTTGCACATCATCCCTGTGCAGGGGCCGTGCTAATCTTCTCTGTATCGTTCCAATTTTAGCATACGTGGATGCCGAAGCGAGCACGAGATTCTGGCTGGTTTGGGGGGAAATGTGACGGTGGCGAGGCGGGGATGGGGGCTGTGGCGTGGCCGCGGTGGCCTGGAAGGAACCCCTGTCCGTTTTGCCCAAGCCTTGCTTTCAGGCAGGGACGCACTGAGCCCTCCAGAGACAGAACATTCCGAGGTCCCACTCCACAGTCTCCATTTCCAAGGACGTGAGTGTGGTCCCAGGGCACACGTCCTGGCCAGAGGAGCACAGGGCACGCTCACGTCGTGACCTCCCCGCCGAAGAGATGAGTAATAAGGCTCAAGGCTTGCCCAAGGCACCATGGGAAAAGGCGTCCATCATCTTAATGGCCCTTCTCAGATGTCTGGCTTATCTGTGGCCTCTTCCTCATGAAACCCCCTCCCGCAAGCAGTCTATGTGAGCTATTCCTGGCATGCGCTGTGGTACAAAAGCGCGGTTCATCTTTTTCAGGGAGACGTGGGGAGGTTGAAAGTCAAAGCCATTGGAACGAACCTTGGCTTTGGAGACTAGTCAAGCGCTTATTAGGCAAGCCCTCGCTCTCCCGGAGAAGAAGAGGAGCAGACAGAGTCTGGGGGGATTTGGCAACAAGGATGGAAAGGGAGCAAGGTCTATGCAGCACGTACTGTCTCCTTGGGGAGGGCCGTGGCTATGGGGTGATCGCCTGGTCCTGGAGGGACTCACAGGCTCTAGCGTCAGCCAGGATGAGCCAGGTGGGGGAGGGGGCCATGCTGGCCACTGTGCCAGGCGAGGTCTGCAGGGAGAGCCGGGGTGCAGCTTGGCTTGGCTTTGGAAGAGAAGTTTCCCTTCCCCTCAGGCCTCTGGCCACCGCCTTCGGGCACATAATGGTGGCGGAGCAGCTAGGGCTGCTGGGAAGAGAGGCTTGGACTGGGGCTGGAGGGATCTCTACTCTTGCTTTACTCAGAGCCTGAGCCTCTTTGGGCCTCAGCGTCTCCGGGAGGACAACAGAGGTTCTACAAGCTTGCCTCTTTTCTCTCGAAATGGCGGGCTGGAAGCAGAGGTTGATGACAATGTCTCTTGAGAACAATGTCTTTTGGCAGAAGAGGTGATCCAGTATCTCAGCAGCACCAGCCGGACCGCCACCCTGGCGTCTTTTTGGTGAAGGAAGGCAGGGTGGTGCAAGAGGACACGGGTGCTCGAGGCACCTGGGGCATCTCCCACCAACTGAAGAAGGGAAGGCCTTCAGAGTGTGTAACCTTCAGATGTACAGGACGCCCAGCAGGGCCTCTGCGCTGTGGGTATGAATCCAGGGGGTGGCCAGGATGCCCTCTGGACCAGGGGGGTGTGGATGAAGAAAGTCCTTGGTGGGTTGGTTTTTGTTCTTTGTTTTTGATTTTTTTTTTCTTTGCATTTTAGGAAAGAGAGAAGGGAGAACGAGAGAGAGAGTCCTGGGGGACTAAATGGAGATCTCATTCATTTCCCAGGAGCAGGTGCTGGGGCATGTGGAAAAAAGGAGAGCTTGGGCAGGGCCTCCCACCTTTTCAAAAAGAGAGCCCCCGTGCTTTTCTTTCTGCAACATATCGCAGTTCTGATTATGACTTCCAACAGACAAAAGATTCCTTAGCTGAGCAGGGTGAAAAACCAGTGCTTGAAATCACTGGTCAGCTAGACTGGGGAATTCTTTGCTAACCTCTTCCTTCTCCAAGCCGGGATCTCTGTTCCGGCTTTCTCTCGCTATGTTTCAAAGCACTCCAAAACTTAGTGGCTCACAATAGCAATTTATGGTTTTCTTTCATGAGTTGACTGGGCTCAGGCAGGCGATTTTTGATTGGGATCTCTCTTGTGGTTGCAGTTAGGTGGTGGCCAGAGCTGGAGGCCAGAGGCTCAGTTGGGCAGATGGTCCAGCATGGCACGTCTGTGCCCCAGCTGGGTGGCTGAGAGGATGGGGACCAGCTGGGCAGCTGTCTTTCCACATGGTCTTGCTCTGTAGACTTCTTCCCCAGTATGGTGGTCTTGGGATAGTCCGACTTCTTGCATGGAGCCTGGCTCCTTCCAGATGCATGACCCAAGAGACCCTGGCAGAATTGCAAGGCTTTTTGTGACTTGGCCTCAGAAATACAAGTATCACTTCTGTCATATTTGACTCGTCAAAAGCTAGTCACAAGGCCAGCCCACCTTGATAGGGAAGGACTCTGCAAGTCCGTAAACACCAGGAGGCGGAACCATTTGGAGGCCATCTTTGGAGGCTGGCTACCACAGTCCCAAAAGGAAGGAGGACTACACAGGCCTGATCCTTCCATGCCCTGCCTCTGCAGCCACTGTCAGAAGCTGGAGTTGGGGGCCTCAGTCTAGAGTCCTGTCTAAGCTCCAGAATCGGGGCTGGCAAAGTGGGCAAAAGGAAGCCTACCCCCTTCTACTTGTCTCAGGTTCTTTTTACAAGGGACAAAGGCCTCTCTTCCTTAATGATGGACATGAGAAAAGTCACATCCCCTTTAGGAGAACAAACCCAAATCCCTAATTCCAGCATTCTGCTGTGGAAGTGAAGTCATGTTCCCGGACACATCTGTAATACGATCAGACAGTGACGTCCACTTGCCTGTCCGGGCTGAGTCACCCCCAGCTGGCCTCTTGTTTCTGACAACTGTCCCTTTGGCAAACCTAAAAGCAGGAGCCAGCTCCAAGACGAGCAGGAGAGAGAGGCAGGGTTTGGTCCGGACTTCCTTTCAGGATATACACTAGCGGGAGACTTCTGGTTTCCTGGAATTATTGCTAAAACGCAGACTCTCGTAACAGTACGTTTCAGACACTGTAATTTTTCACCCGTGCTGCGCGGGCCCAGCTGGAAACCTAATCCCCTGTTTTGCTTTAGCTGTCACACTTCCCAGCGATTTAACGTGCTCTCCCAGAGAGCCAGGATCAGCCCTCATGTGGCAAGAGCAGGGTTCCAGTGTGTTAGGAGTATCGGTGGCCTCTCTGTCACCATCATCTGAGTGTAGTGCTCCCCGCAGATGTACGATGGTGCCTGAGAGTCCGTCCTCAGGGGGCAAAGATGCTGCATGGGTAAACTGAGAACACCCGAGAAAGGCTGCCTCCCAGTGTGAATATGGCGGCTTTGGTGGGGAGTGTGGTTGGAGCCAAGGGGCAAATGTGCAGGGTTATTTCCCCTCTTGCTACACGGTGGGAAGAGCGCAGGTGAGCTCCTGGTTGCCGCGGGCGGCATGGACCTTTCCAGGATTTCCACCTGGTCTCTGATTTCCTGGGGACCCCCTCCTTCCCCTCCCACCAGGCCAGAGAAAACGTCCTGGCAGTGTAAGGTCGATGCTTGGGCACAGATGAGCGGAGGAGGGGGAGAGGGTGGGGGGCAGGGAGAGGGTCCTCCAGCGCCATGAAAACAGCTGCCACTTTATCCTGGGAGGAGACCCCTGGGAGCCCTTGAACTGGATGTCACTTCTGTCATGCATAGGGAGAGGCACAAGTGAGCGTGTGCGGGGAAAGAGAAGTGCCCAGAAAACAGTTAGCCTCTGTTAGTACTTGATAGGGAGCCAAAGCGCTTTTGTTCCCAAGCCCAGTGAGCTACCTGTGAAAAAAGAAATTGCTTTTCAAGAACATTCATCACAGCAAGTGGCTCGTTTCCTTGTCCTCAAACAACCCCATTCTAGGCCTTTTCTCCCACTAAAAACTCCTCGGAAGTGGTAAAATAAATAAAGAAACAAAGGGGAGGTGTGGGGCTAGGAGGGCAGATGCGGGAAAGATGGAAATAGGGGTGTTGTGGGCACAGAAAGGGCACACACTGGGGCCCCATTGGGCCTTGTGCCGTGGGGCCCACCCGGAGTTCCCTTCTGAGCAGAGTCTTGGGCTCCACAGGTGTGATTCCGAAATTCAGGAGTGGTCATGTTGAGTGTCACCAAGCTCTGTCCCTCTAGGAGCCTCTGTCCTGTCACCTGTTCTGAGGGGCCCTCCTGACCACCCACATGGAGGGGAGCCCCCATTCCTCCTTGCTCTACACCCCTTACTCTGTGTATTTCCGGTATAATACGGAGTCCCATATGGGACTCTTTTCTTGGTGCTTCATTGTCTGCCCCCTACTGGGGGGGCGGCCATGCTGTCTCGTTCACTGCCGTATTCTGGGGCACAGAGTACATACTCAACAAATGTTTGTGGGACCAAGAAAACTAAGTGAGCAAACCCATAATGTGATGGTTAGGGCAAAGGGTTCCATTTGATCCGGGATATCATTTTTCTGAGTTTTTTTCAGCAACAAACTCTGTTATTTAGGGGCCAGGCTGACCAGACCCCAGGGCCTGTCGTATGATCTCTGTGTGATAGGGGCTAGCTAGCAGATTTGAGGGGGAGCTTACTAGGGAAGGAGGATGTTGACCTTGGGTTTCTCTGTGTGACCTTGAGTAAATCTCCTCCATAGCCTCCCTGCCCCTCAGAGTCTTACTAAATGAAATTAACCACTCACTTCGTGGTATATCTGTAGAGATTAGTTGATGTAGGAAGTGTTATGGGCAACATGTTTGTGTCTCCCCAACCCCCTCAAATTCGTATGTCGAATCCCTAACCCTCTATGTGATGGTACTTGGAGGTGGGGCCTGTGGGACATAATTAGGTTTAAATGAAGTCATGAGGGTGGGGCCACCATGATGGAATTAGTGCCTTTATAAGAAAAGACACCAGTGGGGTGCCTGGGTGGCTCAGTCAGTTGAGCATCTGACTTAGGTTCAGGTCATGATCTCATGGTTCGTGGGTTCGAGTTCCGTGTCGGGCTCCATGCTGACAGCTTGGAGCCTAGATCCTGCTTGGGATTCTGTGTCTCCTTCTCTCTCCACCCCTCCCCACCTTGTGCTCTCTCTCTCTCTCAAAAATAAATAAACAAAAAAAAAAAAAAAGAAAGAAAGAAAAGAGAAGATGCCATGTGAGGACACAGAGAGAAAGTGGCCATTTGCCAGCCAAGAAGTGGGTCTCACCAGGAACTGAATCCCCTAGCACCCTGATCTTGGACTTCCCTGTCTCCAGAACCGTGAGAAACAAATGTGTCTTATTTAAGCCAGCCAGCCGGTGGTATTTCATTTCAGCAGCCTGAGCTAAGACAGGGAACATGCCTGCTGCAGAAATTCGGTATATGATGGTCATTTTCGTTATTATTTTGACAAGTGGAGACACTCTCAACTCAACAAAATATCAATGAGGTATTCAGGGATTTCAGAGCATCTAGCTCACAACAGCTGTAGAAAATCCCCAAGTTCTGAGATGTTGGCCAGAGCTCCCCCTTGTTTTAGTTCTACCAGAGAGAGCCATACAGACATGTTTGGGCCCCAGCTTCTCTCAAGCTGGTGTTCAGTAGAGGGTCCTCCCCACATCTCCGCCACCAACGATGGGTATTTCTTCAGGTGGCCATGGAGAAGAAGGCTAGCGGTTGGACTCATCAATCTGCAATAAGAATGGTTCCAGAAGGGTCTTGGGCATTTAAGTACCACATTTTGGATTCATTCATTCAACATTAATTTGTCGAGTGTCTACTCTGTGCTGCGGGTACACAAGTGAACGAGACAGCACGGTCCCTGCCCTGGTGGAGCTGACACTCTGGTTGGGGAGAAGACAATGACCAGATGAATTAATGGTTCCATGTTGGGATAAGCACTGTAACGGAAATGCAGGACGATGTGATGGAGAGTGATGGGGAGGGAGAGAAATTCTGCAGATGGATGCTCAGGGAAGCCGAGGCCTGAAGGAAGAGAAAAAGCAGCCGGGGAGGGGGGTGGGGCAGGAAGCATGGCAAGTAGGGGCTGGTGTGTGTGAGGAGCAGAGAGGAGGCCAGAACCGGAGGAGGTGGGCTAGAAGGACACAGAGGTGGTCCAATGGTCCCTCAAGCTGCTGGGGCCCCAAGCAGGGTGAGGGCAGAGGTCCCGAAGTCCAGGGAGCCCCTGGTGGCCTGAGCCCGGCCTCCGTAAGCAGACTCCCGATGCCAGCACACCAGTTCGCCCTCACCCCATAGATGATCTGTTCTCTTCGCCGAAGCCGAGCAGACCTAAACCACCTGGCTCCTGCCCGAGCAGCTCCTTGGGGCACCACCCAGCACCCCCGGCTGCTCGGGCTCCCCCACGCCAGAACTCGGAAACCCATAGAACTGTACTGTTTGGGTTTGAGAAATAGATACTGACAAAACTTTGTCTTTCTTATTAGACAGAAAGGGCTCCTTTTCAGGCCCTACTAAGAATAGCCTAATTTATGCATGCTCTCCGGGCTGGGAAGTGGGGTGGAGGCCGACGGGGGGCCTGGCGCCCTGCCCAAGCCAGGCCGGGAAAGTGCAGGCTGGGCCAGGAGCCCTGATGCTCCAGGCATTCAGAGAGGCCCGCTGGGCCCGCCCCCGGCCCCGCCGCCGCGCCCATTGGCTCCTCCGTGGCCTTCCCGCATTCCCATTGGCTCCCCTGGTCCCTTCCAGGGCCCCTGCGAGCGGCGCCCTCTGTTGCCTGGGAAATGGGGAAGCGGGAAGGCGCCATCTTTAAGGATTGGGCCGCCGGGAAGGTGGAATGTTGGTGCTGACCCAGCACAGAGCCCGACACCATGGGTTCAGGAGGTGTCAGGGATCCGGTCAGAGTGACAGTTTCCATGTATAGGCATCCCCCCTATACACCGGGTTTCCTGTTGTTATTTTCATTCATTCCTTACAACAGTCCTGCCATAGGTATTATTGTATCCCGGGTTCATGGATGAGGAAACTGATGGCAGAAAGTTTAAGGGACTTACCCAGGGTCACACAGCTAGTCATGCAGAGGTGGGATTTGGTCGATGCCTTGTACGAGTCCAAGTACGGCACCAAGCGGCAACCTAATGGAGCTGGGTGGGCGTATCCTAGCGATTAGGAGGATGCGCTCCCTGGGTCCTTGACGGTGTGCTGAGATACACTAAGTCCTAGCTTGGTCAGCTCCCAGCAGGCTTCCCCCTGCAGATGGCACCCTGCCATCCTTTGAAGACGGGTGGTATTGAGGATACACCCACGGTGCAGAGGCCCTAGAAACAAAAGTTAACCAGAAAGACCTTTGGACTTTGCTATGAGACCAGTCACTTGATGACTCAGAAACCAAAAGAGTCACCTCTAACATGGGCACCAAATCTTCTCGCATAGCATTGTGCTTTTACAAATCCCTTCTCCTCCATGGTCTCATTTAACTGCAGAATGAAAACAACTCTGTAAGGTTGCCACCATCCTAATCGTGCATCAGAGTAAACTGAAGACCAGGGATGACCAATGAGGACAATGTGTAGACTGTTTCTTGTGTTTGGGATACTTGATATCTAACATAATTCTTACAACAGCCCTAGGAGGTAGGCATTGGTTGTTTTATTTTACAAAAGAGGAAATCAGAACTTACGAGAGGTTAAGTAACTTCCCTGAAAGTAACACAGAAATTTAAGAGGAAGGCTCTACCTGATCCAAACTCACTCTTGGGGCACCTGGGTGGCTCAGTCGGTTAAGTGTCCGACGTCGGCTCAGGTCATGATCTCGCGGTTTGTGGGTTCGAGCCCCGCGTCAGGCTCTGTGCTGACACCTCGGAGCCTGGAGCCTGCTTTGGATTCTGTGTCTCCCTCTCTCTCTGCCCCTCTCCTGCTCTCTCTCTCTCGCTCGCTCGCTCTCTCTCAAAAATAAATAAACATTACATTTTTTTTTAAAAAAACTCACTCTTTTCCAGTTACTCTACTGTTCCTTCAGATCCTGAGCCGACTTGAAAAACAGATGGAGGCAGTAGTTGCTGGGCAAGAAAGATTTGAAAGGTGACATGAGCCATGATACTCTTCAAATTCAAATCTCCCTGTATGGAAGGAAGGCATTAATTCCTTAGCATGACTAAGAAAGAAAAACATTTGGATATTCCACTGGAGCTATTCAATAAGTTAAACTATCTATGTGAGTGTATTATTGTTGTGATCATCGTTTCACATTTCTCCACCTTCTTCATGAGGATAGTTTTGTGATAGGTAGCAATGAAAATGAAGCATCCAGAGAGGTTCTCCTTTTGGGTAACGTGCAGTAGGTAGCACTGAACCTATTAGGAAGGACAAAGGCTCCCTAGGTGAGTTGGAATTACTAGGCTTTTTCTTCTATGAGTCCATTTGCTGAGTCAGTGTCCAGACTGAGCACTGGGCAAAAAGGGCTACTAGGGGAAGAAGAAACCAGCCAGGATTTTGACAGCCATGTAGACTAGCCTGAGGGACTAGAGAATAGTAAAGCTCTGAAGTTTCCCTGTGGGATACTGATTGCTGGGGTAGTATAGGAGGTCGGTGGTCTGGGCTATCAAGGCACAGTTTTTTAGTTCGTGAAAAGGAAAATACAGCTAGAGAAAAGAGCTTTCAAGAAACACATGGTAAGTATCCTCCTCAAGACATTTGCTACATATTTTGTTTGCATGTGAAGGGAGGTAAGAGTTAAGCTTAACACGTCAGAAGAGCAGAACTTTCAAGGCCAAGGAGACAAAGACCTGTCAGTCTCATAGTATGAGAAACTCAGGAGGACCGTGCATGAGAAGGAAGCTTCTAGAAGGAGAAAGCTGCTAAAAAGAGGAAGCTGCAAGAAACACCTGCCATGTCTCACTCTTGAGATATCTGAATTTCTTTTTTTTTTTTAATGTTTACTTATTTTTGAGAAAGAGAGACAGAGTGCGAGCAGGGGAGGGGCAGAGAGAGAGGGAGACACAGAATCCGAAGCAGGTTCCAGGCTCCGAGCTGTCAGCACAGAGCCCAATGCGGGGCTCAAACTCATGAACCGTGAGATCATGACCTGAGCTGAAGTCGGATACTCAACTGACTGAGCCACCCAGGTGCCTCTCAACCTTGAGATATTTGAGACCAAAGGTGGACTAACCCTGGAATCCAGTTCCAGCCCAACTCAATTTCTGATTGGATTGAGGTGATTTGCCCTGGTATCTGTCAAAGAGAAGATAGGACAATCCTTTCTGGAGAGGAACAAAAATGATTTTTAAGGCCTGGGATTCCTTTATATATACTATCTGGAATCCATTTAAAAAATTACAAGACATGTGAATAAGAAATCATGACCAATAAGCATGAGAAAAAACTCTAATAGAAGCACACCTGTAGGGTGTTTTAGTCAGCTCAGGCTTCCATAACAAAATACTACACACTGGGTGGATTAAACAACAGACATTTATTTCTCATGCTTCCGGAGGCTGGGAAATCCAAGATCAAGGCACTGGCGATTCAGTTCCTAGTTGAAAGTCTCTGTAGCTTGCACATGGCCACCTTCTTGCTGTGTCCTCACATGGTGGAGAGAGGGAGCGCTGGTATTTCTTCTTCTTTATAACCTTATTAATCCCATCATGAGGGCTACATCCTCAGGACTTCATCTGAACCTAATCGCCTCCCAAAGACCCCACTTCCAAATACCATGACAATGAGGGTTAAGGCTTCAGCATGTAATTGGTGTGGGGGACACAAACATTAGGTCTATAGCACAGTAAAGAGTCTGACTCCTTTTTTAACTTTTGAATGCTGACAGCTTTTTAAAAAAAAGTTTATATATTTATTTTGAGAGAGAGAGAGAGAGCATGAGCAGGGGAGAGGCAGAGAGAGAGAATCCCAAGCAGGCTCTGCACTGCCAGTACAGAGCAAGACATGGGGCTCCTCTCATGAAGAGTGAGATCATGATCCGAGCTAAAATCAAGAGATGGAATGTTTAACCACTGAGCCACCCAGGTGTCCCTGAATGCTGACAGCTTTTAAGCCCCACCACTCCCTCTTTCCTCACTTTAGACTTGGGCCAGCTCATAAGAAAGCCTAAGTGCCCCATCCATTCGTCTCAGCACGAAGTTCAAGCCATGCAAGCCTTGGTCCATGCATGGGAACACTTATCCCTAGTCCCACTCTCCAGTGATTTCCCAGCCAGTCTCCTTTTTCTGCTCTCTTAAGCCATTTTTAGACCTGCTTGGGAAGTTTCCAGGCTGTCTCTAGAAATCCTCATATGTGTATAATAAATCTCATATCTTCTTGGTATGTGCTTTATGTCATCAGTCTTGACATTTGAACCAAATTTTGGTTGGAGGTATTCATTCCACCATCACAACTAGGATAATTTTTCTCTTGGAGTTATGAGACAAGAATTTAAAAATAACTATGATAAATAGAATATAAAGAGAATATTTAGAGAAAAAGATGGGCATTTGAATGATGCAAGACTGATGCAGAGAATTGGAATCTATAAAAATTCAAGTAGGCATTCAAGAACCAAAAAACCTTAGTATTTGAAATTAAGGATTCATTGAATGGAGTTAGCTGCAGATGACAGGATTAGTGAGCTCAAAGACATGTGTATAGATGTACTCAAACTGAAGTACAGACAGAGAAAATAATGAAGATAATAGATCAGAGTATAAGACACACATTGGGACACAGTCATAATATCGATCATGCATCTAATTGGATTCTCAGAAAAAGGGAGGGAGAGAGAATAAGAAAAGCATATTCGAAGAGATAAAGGGCAAGAGTTGTCAGAATCAGAGAAAGACATCAACTCATAGATGCACAAAGCTCAGTGAATCCCAAGTTAAAGAAAAACAAAGAAAACTACACAGAGGTGCAAACCAAAGACAATGAGAAAATCTTAAAAGCAGCCGAGAAAAATTAAAACACATCATATTCCAAGGAGCAACAATGAGTTATGGCTGACATGCTGATCGCAACTATGAAATCCAGACGACAATGGAAAGGCATTTTTAACTGTACAAAAAAAAGTTCTATATCCTGTGAAATTTTTTTCAAAAATAAAGGCAATTCATGGTCCTCTTTCCTTTCCCTTTTCTTCTCTTCCATTTCTGAACAATTTAAAGCCATCAGGTGGGGCAGAGCGAGGCGTGGCGTGGATGCGTTTGTGTGCACGGTGTGGAGAGTGGAGGAAGCCATGGTGGCCCAGAGCAGGATGTCAGAGCCCAGACAGGATGAGAAGGGCATTCCCATGGGAGGGAAGCCAGATGTGGGGTGTCAGATCCTGAGCAGGGTGAGGAGGGGGGAGGAGGTTTGGGTTTAGTGAGAGAGGGAGTTATAAATATAGAAAAGGAGAAAACTGGAATGAACCCTGTGATGTTTATTTGGAAAAGAATATATCTGAGTGGATTCATCTATATATACACATATATTAATACATTATAATAATATATGCATATATAACAGATATATAATAGATACTATATGTATGCATACATATGCATACATATTCTCAAGCTGTGTTCACACAGAGCCAGGAGTGGATACACCTCATTAGCAAGACCTAGATTTTGTTTTCTAAACAACGGTTTCAAAGAAAGAAGGCAGGGATCCCCAGAGAATGGCTGATTCCAGGACTGGGCAGGGAAAGTACAAGGCGAGTCTGGAGCATCCTGGGCCAGAATGCACGGAAGCACTCAAAGAATAATGGGGACATGTCAGAAGGATACAGAAGCTGTCTTGAAGTGGCTTCCACCGATCGAATCGGGGACATCTGAAAATCAAAATAAATAGTAAATTGGATTATAATCCTTTGAATAAAATAAGGAGCCACAAGTGTATATAAATAGTTAAATAGTAAAGCACAATGGGGACCAGGACTGTGTGTATAGTTTTAAGGTCCTTGCCCACGAAATGCTTGTTAGTTACACAGGAGAAAAGAGTAACGTGCAGTGTTCGGAAAGCTGTCAGACCCCAGCATAATCAAACAACCAAAGTATGCATCACCAGCGATGGCCCAAATTGATATACAGCACCTGATGGGATGCAATGAGAATTTAGCACCATTTCTGTGACATGCCTGCCAAACATGAAGAAGCCGACTATAATGCTTGCAAATCAGACTATCAGACAAATACACATGGCGGTGGGGCGGGGGGGGGGGGGGCATTCTGTAAAATGGCTAGCCTGTAATCCATAAATGCATCAAGGTTAGGAAAGGTTGAGACGCTGGTCCAGACTGAAGGAGACTAAGAAGGCATGATAACCCATGACAGCTGAAATTTCTGATATAACGCATGATTCCTTTTCTAAAGAAGTTATCGGGACAATTGACAAATCTTAACCGGGGGCTTGGATAGGATGGGAACGCATCATTATTAACTGCCTGATTTTGAAGTCCGTACTGTGGTTATGCCAGAAAACACTATAGGAAACATATGCTAAAGTATTCAGGGGTACTGGGTTGGCAAAATACTCTCAAATGGGTCAGGAACAAACATTTCTCTGTATTGGACATTGTACTTTTCCATAACTGTGTGATAGTTTCAAAGCTTTCAAAGGTAACAATTAAAAAATGAAGGCGGGGCACCTGGGTGACTCAGTCAGTTGAGCGTTCCGCTCTTGATTTTGGCGCGGGTTGTGATCCTAGGGTTGTAGGATTGAGCCCTGTGTCAGGCTCCGCATTGACTGTGGCGCCTGCTTAAGCTTCTCTCTGTCTCTCTCTCTCTCTCTCTGTCTCTCCCTCTGCCCCTCTCCCTTGCTTGTGCACTCTCTAAAATTAATTTAATTTAATTTTAAAAATGAAGGCAAAGACATTTTCACGCTAATGAAGTCAGAGGACTCACCACCAGCAGACTCCTGCTACAAGAAATACAAGGATGACAATTCCGAATGGAAACGGAACTGCAGAGTGGAACAGAGAATTCCAAGAAGCAAGTATGTGCCCAGATATAAGAGGGTTGACTGTTTGAAGCCACAAGAATAACTATGGCTTGTGGGATTTATAGCGTATGTAGAGGTGAAACTTTTTTTTTTTTAAGTAGGTTTCACACTCAGCCCGATGCAGGGCTTGAACTCACAACCCTGAGATCAAGACTTGAGATGAGATCAAGAGTCAGACATTTAACCGACTGAGCCACCCATGTCCCCCTAAAAGTAGAACATTTAACAACAGTATTACAAAAGGTAGGGTGGGTACACACGAGTGTAGGTTTCCTCTATTATTTGTGAAATGGGAAAGCTTCCAAATTATAAGGTAGACTCCAAAAGTCGATGATGCCTCTGAGTTAACCGCTAAAAATTAATAGAAATAAAACCAAAAGTTTAACGGAAGAGGCAAAATACAATAGACATGCACAAGAGGAGAAATGAAGGTTTAAAGGAGCGGTGTCATAAATTTTTAAAAAGAAACAAGATTGCAGATCGAAGCTCCACTCACCACTTCTATTAAAAGACAAATATTTTTAGGCTGGATTAAAAAGAAAACAATTGTGTGCTGCTTATGAGACATACTTTATTTTTAAGTTTTTTAAAAAGTAAGCTTTACACACAACATGGGGCTCGAATTCGTGACCTAGAAATTAAGAGCCACATGGTCTACTGACTGAGCCAGTCAGGCGCCCCTCTGAGACATGATTTAAACATAGGATACAGAAAGGCAGAAAGTAAACTGATGGTAAAAATTATGTCTGGGGCGCCTGGGTGGCGCAGTCGGTTAAGCGTCCGACTTCAGCCAGGTCACGATCTCGCGGTCCGTGAGTTTGAGCCCCGCGTCAGGCTCTGGGCTGATGGCTTGGAGCCTGGAGCCTGTTTCCGATTCTGTGTCTCCCTCTCTCTCTGCCCCTCCCCCTTTCATGCTCTGTCTCTCTCTGTCCCAAAAATAAATAAACGTTGAAAAAAAATTAAAAAAAAAATTATGTCATGCAAGCACTTACCAAATGAAAGGTATGGCTCGATTAATATCAGACAAAGTAGACTTTAGAGTCAGAAGTAGGAATGGTGGTAAAGAGCCATGTTTCATAATGATAAAAGGACTAATTCAACAGAAAGACGTAACAATCATAAATTTGTACTCACCTAATAACAGGGCTGCATGAAACAGAAAGTTGACAGAACAAAAGAGACAAGTGGGCAAATTTGTAACCATGGTCGAGGTTTTAACGAATCTCTTTCAGCAACTGATAGAAAAAGCAGATAAAAAAAATCAATAGGTATATAGAAAATATGAATGACAGAGTTAATCACCTTGACTTTGATAGACAGCTATAGAACGCTGCACCCAACAGCTGGAGAATACATGTTCTTCTCTCCAAGTGCATTTGTACCAAAATAGAACGTGTATTGAACCGTAAAGCAAGTTATAACAAATTTCAAAAGATGAACTCATGCTGGGTATGATCTCCGACCAAAGTGGAATGAAACTGGAAATGAACAAAAGAAAGATTGTTAGACCTCAAATGTTTGCATGTTAAGCAGAACTTTTAAATAGCCCGGGGGTCAAAATATTTTGAACTGAGTGAAAATCAAAATATTGCATACAAACACTGAGATAAAAGCCAATGCAGTGATTAGAAAGAAATTTTAGGTTTCATTTTATTTTATTTTGTTTATTTATTTATTTTGAGAGAGAGAGAGAGAGAGAGACAATGAGGGAGGAGTAGAGAGAGGGAGAGAGAGAATTCCAAGCAGTCTCCGTGGTGGTGTGGAGCCCAACACGGGGCAGGAACCCACGAACCGTGAGATCATGACCTGAGCTGAAATCAAGAGTCAGACGCTTAACCGACTAAGCCACTGAGCACCCCCCTGAGAAATTTTAAGATTTAAATGCATGTATGATAAGAGAAAATAGTTTAAAACTACTTACCTAAATTTCCATCTCAAGTTAGAAAAAGAACAGTAACTTTAAATCCAAGGAAAGGAGACAGAAGGGAAAATCAAAATACAAACCAAAGTCAATTTAAATATAAAGCAGATATGGAGTGCCTGGGTGGCTCCGTCGGTGGACCACAGGACTCTTGATCTTGGGGTTGTGAGTTTGAGCCCCACAGTGAGGGCAGAGATTACTTAAAAATACATAAAGCAGATGTACAAAAGAGAAGGTTAGCAAAAAAAAAAAAAAAAAAAAAAAGCTGGGTTATTAAAAAGGTAATGAATCTGGGGCTCCTGGGAGTCTCAGTCACTTAGGCCACCGACTCTTGATTTTGGCTCAGGTCATGATCTCACAGTTCGTGAGTTCAAGCCCCATGTCAGGTTCTGCACTGGTGTCGAGGAGCCTGCTTGGGATTCTGTCTCTCCCTCACTCTCCCTCTCGTCTGCTCCTATTCTCTCTCTATATATAAATAAATAAATAAACTTAAAAACAAGTAGAGATTTCTTTTAAAAGGTAATGAATATGATAAACACCAAGATAAAAAGAGAGATAACAAAAGTTGTCAATATCAGCAAGGAAAAAGATCCTACAGGTATTAAAAGATAAGAAAAGGTTTATTATAAAAACCTTTATGACAGCAAGTTTAAAAACTTAGACTAAATTTTGATGAAGTCCAATTTATCTGTCTTTTTCTTTTGTTGTCTGCATTTTTGATGTCAAGTCTATGAAATTGTTGCCAATTTCAATGTCAAGATTTCCCCCTCTGTTTTCTTGGGTGACTTAAAGTTTTGGCTCTTAAATGTAGGCTTTGTTCTATATTTAATTTTTGAGCCTGATGTTAGTTAAGGGTCTGATTTCTTTTGCATGAAGATATCCAGTTTTCCAGCACCAGTTGTTGAAAGGACTGTCTTTGTTCCCCATCGCATGATCTGGGCAACCTTGTCAAAAATCAGTTGACCAAGGGGCACCTGGGTGGCTCAGTCGGTTGGGCGTCTGACTTCAGCTCAGGTCATGATCTCGCGGTCTGTGGGTTTGAGCCCCGCGTCAGGCTCTGTGCTGACAGCTAGGAGCCTGGAGCCTGCTTCCGATTCTGTGTCTTTTTTCTCTGCCCTTGCCCTGCTTGTGCTCTGTCTCTCTCTCTCTCAAAAATAAATTAACGTTAAAAAAAAATTTTTTTTTAAATCAATTGACCATGTATGGGAGGGTTTATGTCTGGGATCTCTGTTCTATTCTCTTGGTGGATATAATTGTACTTACACCAGTACCGTACTGCTTCAGTTACTATAGCCTTGTAGCAAGTTTCGAAACCCAGAAGTGTGAGACGTCTACCCTTCTTTTTCAACGGTGTTTTGACTGTCTGAGGTCCCTTGGAATTCATATGGATATGAATCTGAGGCTCAGCTTTTCCGTTTTTTTGTGAAAAAGACTGCCGATATTTTGATAGGGATTGCAGTGAATTTATAAATAGTTTTGGCTCATGTGTGTAATCTTTGACACAGAAGAGTATTATCTATTATTTATGGATGCACACATAAGTGGAAGGAATAGAATCTTGGACATCCCGAAGTTGAGATACCGGTTTCCTCCAGGGGTAGAAGCGTTAAGCCTAGAAAGACAAAAGAGACTGGAAGGGGATACACCTGGAACTTCAGTTATACCTGGAGTGTTTTGTGTCTTTAAAAGATAACGGAAATGGGGCACCTGGGTGGCTCAGTCGGTTAAGTGGCCACCTCTTGATTTCAGCTCAGGTCGTGATCTCACAGTTGTGGGATCGAGCCCCGCGTTGGGCTCCGCACTGAGCACGGAGCTTGCTCAAGATTTTCTCTCCCTCTCCCTCCGCCCCTCTCCCCTGCTCAAGCTTTCTCTCGCTCTCGCTCTCTCTCTCCCTCTGAAAGTGATAAATAAATACATAAATAAATAAAATGGGAAGTAAATTTTTTTTTCAAATTTTCACTACTGATTAGATGGTAAATGGATGTGTGCTATTTTGCTCTCTACACTTTTCTGTAGTTCGAAACTTCTCATCATAGACAAGAGCGACTACATGATGGGGGCCAGCTGGGAGGCCCCTCCTGAGAGGCTCTCACCTGTCCTGCTGCTGTCCATCGGGTCCCCTTATACTGTCACCGCTCTACCTGTCCACCAGGAGCCCATTCACGGAGGTGAATTTATTTTTATTTTTATTTTTTCTTTCCAAGTTTTTATTTAAATTCCCACTAGTTAACATATAGTGTAATATTAGTTTGGGGTATAGAATTTAGTGATTCATCACTTACGTATGACACCTGGTGTTCATCACAAGTGCCTGCGTGGAGGTGAACTTAAAATACAGGTGGGACTTGACTTTGATCCTGTCTCCCTAGGTGAGGCTCGGGGAACAAATTCCAACCCACCAAAGGTTTAGACCTTCCAGTCAGTTCTTCGGCGGCTACTTCCAAATAGCAACAGGAAAATTAGGATTGCCAGACATCTGAAGAACACTCAACCCTGAAGGGAAGAGATGAATAGAATAGAATAGAATAGAATAGAATAGAATAGAATAGAGCAGCCTGGAAGAACAGAGAAAGCCTGTGCACAGGGAAGAAAACTTTTAAAGAAACAAATACAAAAATTCTCCCAAAGCTCGTGTGGATACTTTTCCAGTGATTAGAGAAGATATTTGCATCAATCACATAAGAACAAGATGCTCTAAAAAGGGAGCACTTGGGGGGTGCCTGGGGGGCTTAGTCGGTTAAGCGTCCAACTTCAGCTGAGGTCGTGAACTCACAGTTTCGTGAGTTCAAGCCCCACGTCAGGCTCTGTGCTGACAGCTCAGAGCCTGGAGCCTGCTTCAAATTCTGTGTCTCCCTCTATCAGCCTCTCCCCTGCTTGTGTGCTCTCTCTCTCTGTCTCTCTCTCAAAAAATATAAATAAACATTAAAAAAATTTTTTTAAATAAAAAAAGAAAAGCAAAAGGGAGCACTTGGTGCACCTGGGTGGCTCAGTCAGTTAAGCGTCTGACTCTCGATTTCAGCTCAGGTCATGACTTCACAGTTAGTGACATCGAGCCCCGCATCAGGCTCTGCACTGACAGTGTAGAGCCTGCTTGGGATTCTCTCTCTCCCTCTCTCCCTGCCTCTTCCCCACTCACGTGCATGCACAAGTGATCTCTTTCTCTCTCTCTCAAAATAAATAAATAAACATAAAAATAAATCAAAAAGGAGCACACAGTAAAAACACTTACAAAAAAAAGAGAATGCGTAAGAAAAAATAAAATAAAAAACGTCACTAAAAGATGAGAGTATGAGGGGCGCCTGGGTGGCGCAGTCGGTTAAGCGTCCGACTTCAGCCAGGTCACGATCTCGAGGTCTGTGAGTTCGAGCCCCGCGTTGGGCTCTGGGCTGATGGCTCAGAGCCTGGAGCCTGTTTCCGATTCTGTGTCTCCCTCTCTCTCTGCCCCTCGCCCGTTCATGCTCTGTCTCTCTCTGTCCCCAAAATAAATAAAAAACGTTGAAAAAAAATTAAAAAAAAAAAAAAAAGATGAGAGTATGAAACTATGAAGTCACCCAGAAAGCATGGGAAAAACACAGAAATGGACCACGGAGGAAGAGAGGAGAGCGAAGAAGAAAATAAAGACTAGTCCCCGGAGGCCCAAAATAGGAACCAAAGGAATTTCAGCAATTGAGAATAGAGAAAATTGTCAATCGAAGGATTCAAGAGAATTCCCCTGCAATGAAAGGAAGGAATCTGCAGACCCACACGGCCTGCCAGACACCTGCGGACCCAGCAAGGCAAAGGGCTGTGCGATTTCAGAACCCGTGGGATAAGGAGAAGGCGTCACGGTGGCGGGGGGAAGCGGGTCAGGCGGACAGAATCAGGAATCAGAGCTGTTTGGGATCTCCCCATGGAAACGCTGGAAAGCTAGAGCCTTAGCCTTAGAGCGTAGCTCTCAAAACTGCGAAGGACCAGGATTTCCAACAGCATTTGTTACTGTTGCTACATAACAAAACTTGCTGGCTTAGAACAATGCACATTATTATTTCACGGTTTCTGAGGGTCAGGAAGTCAGGAGCGGCTTCGCTGGGTGCCTCTGGCTCAGGGTGTCTCTTAAGGCTGCGACCGGCTGGGGGGACGGCATTGCAGTCGGATGAAGGTTCAGCTGGAGCGAAGGAATTTGTTTCCAAGCTCATACACGTGGTTGTTGGCACAAGGCTGCAGGTCCCTGCTGCAGAGACCGCTCCGTGGGGCTGCTCACACCCTGCCCCAGTGAGTGATCCAACAGATCTGGAGACCCCGAGACAGTGTGTCATCAACTTTTATCCGGGGAGTGATGCTCCCTCACTTCCGCCGTGTCCCAGACTTCAGAACGCTCCAGTTCTGCCAAGCCACACAGTAGAGTCACATTCTGGTCCTCGTGGGAGAGTGTCCTGCTGCAGCCTGTGACGTGCTGGAGTACTCGAGGATTCCGGAAGCCTCTTCATTCTAATCGTGGCCACTTCCCAAAGCCCTGCAGCCTCTGCGTTTCGCTGCGTGCCAAGGCTCCTTCCAGTCCTGCTCTCTACCTGGACCCCACTCGGAAGTGAGGCACAGGGACCCAATCATTTAGGGAGGGACAGGACCAAGAAACAAATACTTGGGTCTCCCCATTATCTGAAACCTTGGTGTTCCTAGGGCACAGGGATGTGGGGATGCAGGGATAATAGAATGTAAAGATATTCCTGGAGTTCAGCTGTTCTTTCATTCATTCTGCATTTTTGGTGCACCTTCCGGGCTTGCTAGAAACACCGGGATAAAATATGGATCCTGTCCTTGAGGGCTCAGGGAGGAAGGAGGTAGATGATTAACCAATAATTCCAGTCCGAGAACACGAGGGTAGCATGGATGTAAAAAAAAAAAAAAAAAAAAAAATTAAAGGGTTTATAGCCCTAACATACAACAGACGTCTCAGAATTGATAAGAAAATTCAAACATAGTGTACTAATTTCATATTGCTGCTTGCTCTAACAAATTACCACAAAACTGGTGGCTTGAAAACAACTCCTTTAGTCCTGAAGGTCAGGAGTCCAAAATGAGTCTCACTGGGCTCAAATCAAAGTGTTGGTAGGTCTTCATTCCTTCTAGAGGCTCTTGGGAAAATCCATTTCCCAGACTCTTCCAGTTTCTAGAGGCTGGCTTGGCCTTGGCTTTTGGTCCCTTCCTCTACCTTCAAAGCCAGCGGTATCAGGCCGAGTCCTTCCCATGCTGCCCCTCTCTGACTCTCTCTCGCCTGCCCCTTTTCCATTTCAGAGGACCCTTGTGATTATACTGGGGTCCCCCAGATAATCTGGGGTGATTTTCCATTCTCAAGGTCAGCTGATTGACAACTTAATTCCACCCACAACCGTAATTCCCCTTTGCCATGTGACCTAATATATTCACAGATGTGGGGATTCGGACATGGAAAATATAGGGGGGGGGCTATTATTCTGCCCACCGCACATACCAACAGAAAAGAAAGCAATTCATAAGAGAAGTGCAAACAGCACCTGAATCTATGAAAAGACAGTCACTTTTCCCAAAAGCCAAGAAAGTAAAAGTTAGCCCAGCAAGGAGATCCCGTGCTCAGCCTCCAGATGGCAAGTTAACACCCTTTAGGGCTGAATAGAACATGGGAGATGGGCATTTCTGTGGCCTGCTGGGAGGAGGACTGTAGCTACCACATTTGGGGGAACATAATCTGATGGTCCATCAAACTCAGAATACACTGACATTCAAATGTTGCAAGCCCACGTACAGGAATTCATTCCCTTTAGAAATAACACCTTGCCCCTGAATTCAAAAATGCCCGTGTGTCAGGCACTGGGGGTGTAGCCACAGAGAGGACAGCCCAGGCCCCTGCTCTCACGGGGCTGACGTTCTTATGGGAAGGCAGACCACAAAGAAACCAAGAAAGAGAGAAACCAGACACGTACTGGGTTGGGACGAGGGCCGCGTATTCCTTTCCCAGGGCTGCCGTAACAAATGGCCACAAACTTAGTGGCTTAAAATAACAGAACCAAATATTCCCCCATAGCCCTGGAAGCCAGAAGTTCAAAATCAAGGTGTTGGCAGGCGTGGTTCCTTCTGGAGGCTCTGAGCTTGGAGAATCTGTTCCTTGCTTCTCTCCTGGTTTCTGGTGGCTCTCAGCAAACCCCCGTGTCCCTTGGCTCATCACTGCAGTCTGCCATCCCATGGCGTTCTCTTCTCTCTGTGTGTCTCTTTGCCCAAGTCTCCCTCTTTTTATGTGGACACGAGTCACTGGGTTAGGGTTCATCCTTTCCTAGGATGACCTCATCTCAACTTGACTGCACCTGCGAAGATGACTCCCAAATAAGGGCACATTCAGAGCTACTAGGAGTTACTTCAATACATCTTTTTAGGGGACACAAGTCAAGCCTCGACAGGCTCTCCAGAGAATTGACAGAAGACAATAATGAGAGAGTGAGGGTGGCTGCTTGAACTTGGATGAGCAGGAAGGCTTCTCAGAGGAGGGGGCATTGAACCTGAGCTCTGAGCGGCAAGGAAGAAGTCAATGAAGATCAAGGAAGAATGTTCTAGGGGAGGAAATGGCTGGCCCAACGGCCTCGAGGCAGGATTGGGCTTGGCCAGTTCAAGGCCTTGCAATCAGGCCAGCAGAGCAGGCACTAGTGGGCACGGAGGGTGTTCCGGGCGGAGCTCAGAGAAGGCGCAGGGCCAGATGGTATAGACCTTGGAGCTCAGGGAAAGGAGTCTGCATTTGGCTTGGAGGAGGAGAGTGACACAATCTGAGCTGTTTGTCAAAGACGGCGGCATGTGATGTATGTACGAGGGTGTGTATCACACGACTGTTCCCAAAACACTGGAAATACCCTGTGTATTCAGGGGACTGGGTGAATGACCTATGCTATGTTCATTCTGTGGCTTCGGAGTTCGAGCTATCCATATCCACCTGCAAAGATGTTCTTGATATACGAAGTAAAAAAGCAAGGTGTCTAATATCTCTGTGTGTCTTCTTTAAGTTTGGTTTTAATTTAGTTTTTTTTTTTTTCAGTAATCTCTACACCCACCATGGAGCTTGAACTCCCAACCCTGAGATCAAGAGTCACGTGCTCTTGTGACTGAGCCAGGCAGGCGTCCCCGGATGGGTGTGTGTGTCTCCTTTTTTTAAACAGGTTTCTTTTTTTTTTTTTTTTAATCTTTATGTATTTTTGAGAGAGAAGGAGACAGAGTGTGCGCGGGAGAGGGGCAGAGAGAGAAGGAGACACAGAATCCGAAGCGGGCTCCAGGCTCTGAGCTGTCAGCGCAGAGCCCGACGCGGGGCTCGAACCCACGAACCGTGAGATTGTGACCTGAGCCGAAGTCGGACGCTTAACCGACTGAGCCTCCCAGGTGCCCCTGTGTGTGTGTGTGTGTGTGTGTGTGTGTGTGTGTGTGTGTCTTCTCAAGGCAGCAAAAGCCTCTGCGATGCTTGAATGCAATCTGTGCACAGGCCACAGAGGCGAGCCTTGAGTTGATTTGGGTTCTCCTAACCAAACCCTTGCTACCAGTGGATCTCCCTTAAAGGTTCTGGTTTATAACACCTGGCCCTGGTCATAACAGTCTTTTAATGTGGTACATCTCATTTATGAGGCTCTCCCCTCCCCTGGACATGTGTAGAACCGTAGGATGTTGGGGGATGAGTGGCCTTTCTAAAGGTCTCCTTGTCTAGCCCCCCATTTTACAGATAGAGGAGCTGAGGCCCAGAGAAAGAATGATCATTCAGCAAGCCAGTGGCAGTGGTGGGATCCAAATCCAGGGAATCTCTTGAATTCGTTCCTCTGGCCCTGCTGGAATGCTGCCCTTGGAATGTAAGTTTTCTAGGTCGTTGTCCTACAGAGATACAGACCGCATCCATCCATTCACACACAACAGCAGCAGAGTCCAGCCTTACAGGCTGGGAACACAGTCTGATTCCCATCTCTGGAACCCAAATGCTCGTTTACAAGGGCTCACGTTGGAAAGCGTTGTTCTACGAAGTCAGCTTGTTTGTTTTGTCCACCACCTTCCCCGAGAGGCTGCTCTGTGACAAGCTCCTACCTTGCGCAGTCCCCTCCTGCTGGCTCACCATGGCTCTCCTAATGCTCCAGCGGGCTTCAACGTCCAGACAAGCGTGATCCAGGCGCTCCTTTGGACTGCAATGGAGGAGGTCCCTGTTCCCACTTGGTCTGGGGAGACAAGGAAGCCAGGAGTCTCAGACATTGGGAGTCGCGTCTGTACAAAGGGTTGAACTGAATAATGTCCAGGTTACGCTACGTGAATCCTTCCTCCCAGCCTCTCCAAGACTGATTCCTCATGGAAGCTGGCCTCGACCTCAAGCCTGCGGCGGTATCTTTTTGTGGCCTCCCGCGCATGCATTGGGGCCTGTCCTCCCTTCCTTTTAGACTCCACACGCTCAAAAAAAATCTTTGTTCGTTTATCGACCTGGAAAGTGAAATGACTCCGAACCTGCATTCTCTGAGAGGTCCAGGATGCAGCCCTAATAAGGGCTCAAATTTCTCTGGATTTTCCCACTTTCAAGTTGGGTGCTGTGCCCCCACGTTCAGGTCGCTCATTGGTGGTAAAAATCTGGTAAAAATCTTAGGACACCTAAAAAAAATTGGGACAGGAAGGGTTTTGTGTAATAGCGTCCAGCTGGAAACAACCCTCAAGTCCATGACCGTAGATCGGATGCATACATTCAAGTTTGGTCACGCAGTGGAGTAATCCACAGCACCCAGAACCAATGACCCAAATAATAGGCAAAGTGTGATTTACTCTCAAAAACTGTTAACAGTAAATGAAAGAAGCTGAACTCAAAAGAACACATAGATAGGATTCCGTTTACATAAAGCTTAAAAGCTGGCAAAATTGAACTATCGTGTTTCAGGTCACACGCTTAGTTGGCTGTGTAAAATTATAAAGAAAAGACACAAGTTCTCATACTGGCCAACTTTGAGGGGAAGGGAGGTCGTGAGTGGGAAGGGCTTCGGGGACCCGCGATCGCGAGTCTCGAACTGGCCTACGATTTAGTCACTAATAGTTTGTTAAGCTGTACGGTTATTTTTTAACACCTATTTCTCTAGGTATCGTATTTTGAAATACAAAAGGCTGATCACTGCATGGTATGCATGAAACTAATTTTACACGGTATGTTAGCTAACTGAAATTTAAATCAAAACTTAACAGAAATAAATTAGAATATCAAGTAAAATAAAATAAAATAAAATGGCCAAAAAAATTAAGTCCATAAATTGAAAACCAGGATAGGATCTATCTATCTATCTATCTATTTATTTATTTTTGAGAGCAAGAGTGCGAGTGGGAGAGGGGCAGAGAGAGAGGGGGACAGAGGATCCAAAGCGGGCCCTGCGCTGACCACAGTGAGCCTGACGCGCGGCTCGAACTCACGAACTGTGAGATCACCACCTGAACCAAAGTCAGACGCTTAACCAACTGAGCCACCCAGGATAGGACTTAATGTTAGGGTTTGTGGGGACTAAGTCTGAGGTCCTATGGAGGGTATTTAGGGGAGTTGGACTTTCTCTCTTTCTCCTCCTTGTCCCCCTCCTTCCTCCCTCCTTCAGTACCTCTTCCTCTTCTACTTTCCTTTCTCTACCACAAAAAGCCCCCATCCTTACCCCTTTGCTTAGCATGGGCAGGTCCTCTGCTCCCAGCCTTTCATCCCTTCCAAGAGCTAGAAAATGCTCTCTAAATTCAGATCCAAGGAAAAGACCACTGCTGTGTACCGGCTGAGGACCGGCTGGGGAGGAGCGGGTGAGGAAGGGCAACCTCTGCTCAAGCCCTGGTGGCTTTGGTGGAGTGGCTGAGGGGGGCTTGTTTCTCAGGGAGGGGACAGGGCAGTCCCTCCAAGGCAAGGAGAGGATGGTGTGGGGCGGGGCTCACAGATGGAGGGAGAGGTGGCAGAGGGAAGTGAATTAATTATCTCAGGCCCCAGTAGGAATGAGAAGCACCCAGAACTGGACCAGAAGAACCCAGGATGCCAGCTGCCCCTGGCTGTACGCGGCTGCTTTGGGCTGCTTTGGGGTCCCCAGACCCTGTCTTTTCCCTGCCATCATGTAGAGCTGGCTCCTATTCCCGGCCTCGTCCGCAGAGGAAGCCAGGTCCCTCTCCTTGTTTGTGTTGGCAGCTGTCTCCAGCGGCCAGGCCCCTGGCCCTTTCTGAGGGAGCATGTCCGCAGATAAGCTAATGTTGGCATCTCCCCAAGAACTGTCATTATTTTGTTTCTAAAATATTTCTCTTGTCCTCGCCTTGCCAGCATCTCCCCTCCCACGCCCTCCCCCCTTCCCTGGGAATCAGCTGAGGAGCAAAGGGTTTTCCTTATAAATCCTGCTCACCACCTCCAAGCGGCTCTCCTTGCCCCCCATGCGCTGCGGGAGCCGTCACCCTTCGCCCTGCTCTGCAGCCCGCGCCCCCACCCCCCTCCCGCAGTGCAGCAGTCCCCGCCTGGCTGTGGCCCTGCCTCCACCTGCGTCTCTCTGATCTTCCAAACTGCGAGGGGGCGGAGCCAGGCCTCCTGAGAAGAGAAATTGACAGCAGCCGCCACGTGATCATCGCTGAGCACCTGCTTCCAACACAAGACCTTGTTTCATATTCACAAACCCCTGCCAAGGAGCAACTTCCTCTTCGGGTTTTGCAGCTGAGGCTTGGCGGTGGTGGCGGGGCGGGGGGTGGGGGGGCGTCAAGCCACCCCCCCCCCCCCCGGGGTCCAGCAGTCCATATGTGGTAGAGCCGGAACTGGACCCCGTACCTGCCTGAGTTCGCGGCCCTGAGCCCGTCTGCCCTGTGAACCTCGGAAGCACGTTCTTTTAGGCTTGTCTTCTCATTTGTTTCTGAGCGGCAGACCCCGTTGTTACCATTCCCTTTTTACAGAAGAAACTAAAGACTAGAGAAATTGAATGACTAAGACGGCATTTGGGCCCTCTAGTTTCAAACCCAGAGGCTTGGTTGCTGCGGTGTCTTCCTATTGGCTGTTCTGTTTTTCTAGGATCAAGCCCTGCCCTGAATTCTGCCTTCCTTCCGTATTATCTGACTCCATTATGAACAAATCTATCCATCCATCCACCCACTCACCCACCTGTCCATCCACCTGCCCAGTATCTATCTATCTATCTATCTATCTTTCTATCTATCTGCCTCAGAGCCCATGTCATCAAAGAGCTCACAATCCAGTGGACAAAGATAGGTATGCACGCGCGTGCGCATGCACACACACACGAATGTGAATATACATACGTAAATAACCACTTATAAGCATGCTTCAGATACTGCTGGAGAGAGGTGTGTGTGCTGTGCCACCAGAATTTGAATTTGCACCCACTGATGGGGAGTCAGAAAAGCTCTTTCAGCAACCCTGTCCTGGCTCCCCCTCTGGCCAGATTTAGCCCTCACAACCAGGAAGACTGGAGAAAAGAAGCAGCCGGGCCTCGAGCCCTCAAGGAGCGCTCATCTTTAACAGAGAATCTCTGATCTCAGCTGGGTTTGTGGGAAGGGGCAAGGAGGCAAGGCCAGCAGCAGGGCCCTGCGTTTCCCAGGGAGAGGCTGAGAACACGTACGCCAGGAGACCATCTCAGCCTACCCTTTGCTTGCTCTGTGGTTTGGGAAAAGGACACAGCATCTCTGGGCTTGGCACGCCTCTTCTGCAGAATGACACAGTTTAATAGCAGCTGCCACCAGGAAAGCTTGGGCTCCTGAGCCGGGGGTGGGGGATCAGTTCCCTTCCCCACATGGCCGTAATGCAGGGGGACAAGGCACCCTGTCCTCGTCTTGGGCTTTACTGCAGCCAAGAGGTTAGTACTCACCTTCCAGCTTGCTAGAGCTTCCTTTCCAATGAAGAAGGAGGAACAGCGAGCCACTGTGTTTCCCTTTTCCCCAGTTCTGAACGGGAGACCTGAAAACTTTCTGCATTACTTCCTACCCACGCCGCACCCTCTCTCCACTAGAAGTGGTACCAAGGTGCTGTCCCCCACAAAGGGGGGAGCTCTGATTTCCGAGTTACCAGGGGTGACTTAAAGAGGGAACCCACCGCCTTAGGGGTCTGGCTCAGTATCACCTTCACTTCTGCTATGTTCTCTGGAGCAAGCAACAGGAGAGCCTGGATTCAAGGGCAGGGGAACTGACCACCCCCCCCCCCCCCCCCGCCCCCCCCCCCCCCCCTTGAGGAAGGGGCGGCAAGGTCACTGCAAGGGCTGGGGGGGGGAGGAGTAAATGTTTCTGCTGCTGTTTGCAATCTACCTCGGACATCACTGAGGGCTCTGGGCCAACACCCACTGTTCCTCCTGTGTGCCCTGGAGGTGGGAAAAAGGAAGTGTTAGAGGAAGAGGGTCAGGTGGGATTGCCCCAGGTTCTGCTGACCCCAATCCAGACTTTCTCACACTGGGGTCAGCAGCTCCTTGAGAATTTTTTTTTTTTTTAATTTCATTTTGATGTTAATCTAAAAACACATCTAGATGTGTTCTGCATAGCTGCCCCCTCCCATTGGGAATTTCAACTTGGGCGTATATTTTTTTTAAATCCATGGTGCAGGGGATCCAAGCAGCAAAATTTTGATGGTCACCGGAGATGGACTGAAGAGGCAGCCAGATGCTTATCAGGGCACAGGGCATGAACATGGCTCCTCAGGGGTTCAGGAGACCAGAGCAGAGGGAAACTGAGTCAAGACATGACAGAGCTGAACTGGGAGGACAGAACCTCCTCCCAGCAGCTAGGAGGGTGTCTAACATCGTCAGTGGCAACTTCGTATCTGCCAACTCATTATCTGCATCTGCCGTCTTGAGGTAGTGCTATCCGTGTGTCTGGGAGCAGTGAGGCTGGGAGGGGACACTGGGTGGGCAGGGAGGACACGTGCTTGGGTAGAATCAGTTTCTGAAGGGGACTGAGGGTGGAAGCTGGGTCAGAACATCTGAGTCCCCCGCAGCCTGACACAATGAGGACTTTGTTACTGACAGTAGCCCCTTTGAGTGCTGGGTTCCAGGAAACCACTATTACCCCTCCAATACTCAGCAAGAGAAGCATTGCTATTTCTACTTAACAGATGAAGACAGTGGTTCAGAGAGGTTAGGCAAGCTGCTCAAGGCCGCACAGCATTCTGCCAACTCTGTCCTATTCCGTAGCCAGGACTCTGCCGGTTTCAACTCGGCCCCCTCCCCCGGGTTGCTCCTCTCTTGGGTGGAGGAGCCCCCATCCCAGGACTTCTCAGGGGCCCAGGTGAGAAGCGGATGCATTTGCCCCACCTTTACCCTTGCAAGCCTGCCAGGCAACCCAGCTCATAATTAGGTAATTAAGTCTTCGAGTAAATACTGGAGAAGTCCAACCTGTTTTTGTATCGTTGCAGGAAAACAAAGTCACAGGAGCTTTCCAGTAAGTTCAGAGAGTTTCTGGCTCGGCAGGGAGTAAACAGGGACAAGTAACTTTGGTCCTGTCCCTCCCCACGGCCACCCCCTTCTGCCTTCCCCACATCAGTCACGGAACCAGCACATTGTTTGTTCTCCAGAGTGCTTTGGTGTGACCTGAAGGTTGGTGAGGGAGTCCTCAGGCCAGGAAGCACCTCCGTATTCAGAAATGCCAGTCATGGTGTTTCTCACACTTGAGGCCAGGCTCTGCGGGCCACAGTGGGTGGGGGCAGGCCAGGCCTGGGGCTTAGTGAGCTTCTGGATCCCCAGGGAGGAGGACAATGGTGAGCCCAGGGCAGCCTCCAGAAGGGTTTGTTGAAGAAAGTACCTTGAAGTATGCTTCCTGCTAAGCACTGCCTCTGGCAGAAGAGGAGAGGGTGGGGGGCTCCAGCAACCCCTCCCAGGCTCCTCACTCTATTCACTTGGTGAGACACCGAGCCTTTAGCACCAAAGGGATGTTCAGGAGGCAGGGGTCTGGTGGGAGGGGGGGTGGTAGCAGGTAGCACAGGACAGGGAGGGCCGGAGGATGCCAGGCCCCGCAGAGGAGGGGAGGGCAGCAGGGAGAGGCAGAGAGGAGTGTCCCCCACCCCCCAGGACAGTTCAGGGCTGGCACTTGCCGGGAGCTGTCAGTGTGTAGCTTCATTCTTGGGCCAAGATAGTGGAGAGCTCTTCCCAGAGTGTCCTCAGAGAAGATCAGCGCCCCCCCGCCCCCCGGGGCACTTGTCACCCCCTGTCAGCATTGTCTGCAGGCTTCCCTGCCTCCCACCTGACTGTGGGGCAGCTTGAGGGCAGCCCCACATAGGAACTGGCCCTACACCAACCCCAGTCCTGGCAGCTGGAAGGCAGGAGGGGCCCAGAATGTTCTGCCGCGTGACCACGTGAACGTGGTTGGAGACGTCTGCGCAAAGGGCACAGGAGTGGGGGTCAGGAGAGCAGGTTCTGGCCCTTCCTTGGTCGCTGGCTTGAAGGGTGGCCTCATGTAAAGCATTTCACTTTTCTGGGCCTCACTTCTCCCAGCTGTGAAATAGGGGACTGAGCGACGGGAAAGTTCCTCTGCATTTCTGACCGTATGCGTGTCAGCCGGGGGTTCGACCACGGAACCACTGCAGCGAGACTAGTGGAAGAGTGTGAGATGTTAGACAAATGATAGATACACAGATAGATAATTTATTCAGGAAAACTGGCTTGCACCAACGCTGGGAGCTGGGTAACCATCTCCAGGTCTGATGTTGGAGCTTGGAGCCTACAGGGCAGCAGTGAGAGCAGGCTGGGACCCCAAGGGCATAGGCACTGGAATCCCCTCAGGATGAGACCAAAACCCGAGCCGGGTTCTCGCTGCCTCTGACCTTGGAGACAAGGGGATCCAGCAGGAGCCGGGAGCCCTCCTCCAACGTGGCCCTCAGGCCCCAGCTGCGGGGGAGGGAAGTCAGCAGATCAGCACTGCATACTTTTACTGCGTCTGCCACGGAATGACCTCCGCCTCCTTCCTCCCCACCTGCGCTCTCCTGGGACAACCCCCCTGTGGCCACCTCCAGCAGAAACACACAAGAAAAGGACCCCTGGGGTATGGAGTTCAACCCGGCCGAGGTGATCCATTACACAGCTACCGTGGTATGATTAGAATTCAGTGATTCAGTCAAAAACCCGTTAAAAGACAATTTGGAAGAAAATCGTCCGGAGGCTTTCTTAGGAAACTGAGATCATCTGCAAATACATGCCTGGTCTTCCAATGCATCGCTTCACGGTCATTAATTCAGCTTAAGGGTTGTCAGCTCCTCCGGGATGGCCTCGAGTCTCCCCCATTCTCTTCTGGGCATGCGGCGTCGCACAGGGCGTGATCCAAGACGGGCTGACGCAGAGAGGTAGCGTGGCCTCCTTTCCTCACTGAAGCTGGTGTTTGTTGAATGCTCACTCTATACAAGTTCTGCTCATTTTCCGCACACCAACACTTGGAGAGAGAGATTAGCATTATGCGCGTTTTGTGTATGGGGAAACTGAGGCACAGAGCGTTGAAGTCACTTGCCCAAGATTATTTGGCCAGTAAGTAGCAGAACCAAGATTTGAACCTGGACACTTGCCTCCAGTGCCTGAGGCTTGACCGGTGTCTGAGATTGCCCAGGCAGTGCTTGGCATATCATCAGACTTGTCTTAAGGGGGACTCAGAGGTTGTGGGCAGAAGCCCAAGGGGCCAGACGTCCGCTCCCTGCCGACAAGGGCTCAGAAATGTCTATGTTTTCGCCCCAGCTTGCTGTCTGTCAGAGATTGCTGACTCTCAGTGCCCCTTACCTAATCCCTCAGTAACAGAACTCCCAATGTTCAGCAGGGCACATGGTAACTGACACACAAGATCATTTCCCAGCCTCCTTTACAGATGGGCAAAGGTGAGGCCATGTGGCTCCCTTGTGGCTGGTGGGAAGTTAACAAAAAATCCGATGCATTCTTATAGGGAGGGGCCAAGCTCTTTTTCTGTCAGTTCTTGCCTCTGAGAAAGAAGCTGGATGAAACGCAGTATCATAGCTGGAGCTCCAGTAATCACTGGTATCTCCTAGGACCTTGTTAGAAATGTATATTCTGGGGGCATCAGCCTGGGGTCTGTTGGTGGAGCATGCAACTCTTGACCTTGGGGTTGGGTTGGAGATGACTTAAAAATAAAATCTTAAAAAGAAAAAGAAATGTGTGTCCCACCCAGACCTACTCAATCAACAACCTCAGTTTAAGAAGATCCCCACGTGATTTGTGTGCCTGTGAACGTTTGCGAAACACCGGTTGAAGCTGCATTTATTGGCTGAACCTAATTCTGACCAGTCATAGCCGTGATGGCCTTCCTGTTGCTGGCACCTTGAACTCCTCGTTTTCAGAATAGGGAAGCCATGGCTTCTGGGGAAGACATCCATGACCAATGGAGAGCCGTTCTCCAAAATGTCCTCATCCCCGTCTTCCTGTGAAGAGCTCTGTGTGAAGAATGGACCCACCAAAAGTATTGGGAAGGGGGCGCCTGGGTGGCTTGTCAGGTGAGTGTCTGACTCTTGATTTCAGCTTGGGTCATGGTCCCAGGGTGGTGAGAGGGAGCCCCAAGTCAGGCTCCAAGCTAAGCATGGAGCCTACTTAGGATTCTCTCTCTCTCTCTGCCCTCCCCCCCCCCCCCCGCTTGCATGCACTTTCTCTCTCTCTCTAAAAAAAAAAAAAAAAAAGCACTGGGAGAGCAGAACTCTTAAGCCCATGTGTGCATATCTGTGCATACGTGTGTGTGTACTTGTGCGTGAGCCGTGTGTGCCTGCATGTGTTTGCAGAGAGACTGAGGAGCCAGTGGAGTGTGTGCATTCACCAGTTGTTGATGCATTTGTAAGGAAAACAGAGGAAGACAGGAGTGGGAGGCATCCAGCCTATGGAGCAATATGATTAAAATCACATTGGCTCTGAGATATGTGCCTAATTGCAAGAATTCTGTGAAGGCAGGCATCTGGGAAGGTGCCATAGTGAGAAACAGACCTTGGGACCTAAGAAAGAGAAGGAGAAGCTGGCTGACTCTGAGAATGGAAGCCATGTGGGCTGAGGGGGCTGGTGCCCACACCTCCCTTGTTCCTGGGTACGGGGCTGGCCACCTGCCTGTCCGGACCATGCATGGTGACATCTGGGTGAAGGTGGCTGACAGCCGGGCAAAGATCCAGAGCATGGTTTATGAGGACTGCTGAATGTTTCCATTGTCACTCCGTGGTGCCTACATCTTTTCTTGCCTCTCCCTGGTCCGCCTTGAAAGAATTCCTTCACGCTTGATAGCCAGAAGGGCATCCAGTTCCGAGAACTGTGGGAGGTGGTGAGATTGATGCTGTTTGTTTTCGTGCTGCTGGAGGCTATGCCCTGCTGTCACCTCCCCCTCTCTCTAGGAAGGGAGGGTAGCAGCCAGGGAACGAGAAGCAATGTCACGTGACCTGCATGACCGGCGTGGTCGCCGACCTGGGGGGCGGGGGGGGGGGGTTCTGGGATGGCTGTTTGTTTCATGGGCCAGTGCACACTCTTTTGGTGGACAAACATCCCTTGGACTGTGGCCCAGAAAAGCACCGTGAAGGCAGGGAAGGCCTGCCTGCGTCTGGAGACCCTTCTGGGCAGGGAGGGAGTCAGACTTGTAAACAGTTATGGTAGTTTTCTGCCATAGAGGAAGGAGCTGTGTGACTTTGGGCCACTGACTTCACCTCTCTGTGCCTCAATGTCCTCCTCTGTAAGACGAAGATGATAACGTGTCCTAATAGAGTTATTGTGAAGATAACGTGAATTAATGTCTGATGTCCTGGCTACACTCAGGCCATCCTGGAGAAACCAGAGGAGGGGCCCTCCATGCAGTCTGGCAAGGAGCCCAGGGAAGGTGATGGTTCACAGAGAGGCTGAGGATAAGCAGGACTTTGCCAGGCGGAGATAAGGAAGAGCATTCTGGGCCCAGAGGACGGGTTACTGGCCAAGGCACCAAAGAACTGCGCTTTGGAGCGGGAAGAATTCATCCCTGGCTGGAAGGAGAGCAGAAAATGCTAGAGAAGAAGGTGGGGCCACATCTGGAAACTTCCAGACACGCAGGTCCAGCCTGTAGCCGTCTGGCCACCTCCACCCCGCACTGGTGCTTGTTTGGAACCACCCCAATGGTCCGAGCTGCTCTGTCCCCTGTGTTTTCTTAGACCGAAAGCTCCAGAGGGCACAACCTTGCTGACCCTCCATGGTCTGGTCCTCAGCTGTAGCACAGAACCTTTATGCAGGAGACTCCATGAAGTTCTGTCAACCAAATCAGTGACTCTCACTCTTGGTGCCCGCAAGTTCCTCCCCGTGCCTGCCATGGCCTGCTGACTCGAGTAGCCCTGAGTCTTAGCATTCTTTGGGACTCTGCGGTCCCTCGTATGAAGCTTCCCAAGACAGCTCCAGGCTGTCTCTGACCTCCTGCACTACACCCACTCCGATCCTGGGCTTGGCCTAGGCTGGCCTGGAGCCCCTCCTTGTGTGCATCCCACAGGGAGTGGAGGGCTGGATCTGGGAATGAGGCAGAGCTGGGGAAAAGCCTGTCTGGGTATTCCCCTGCACCCCACCCCGCACAGATCTTAGAGACAGAAGTGATAGAAGCTGCTGAGGACCACGTCTGACTTGCCCGGCAGATCAACAGGCCCACTGACATCACTGGGTTTAAATGCGGGAGGCCTTGTTTCCATCCTCAGCCACTGACTACAGGTGGCTGTGGCCACAGTGCTGGCAGTGACGTCCGGGGCATTGGGCCACGCGGCCTCCGCAAACACCAGCAGGAGCCTGCAGATTCCTCCCAACCCGCCAACCTCTGACCCGGGCCTGTGCTTCCTGGGGAAGGTGGTTCGTTCTGTTTTCCAAACCCATCTCTGAGAGACCGATAGCTGGCAAGGAGGACCAGAGCCCTGACTTAACTAACGGGCCCCGAAAACAGCAGCCTCGCACGGCTAATTTGCTTGTCTGTGATGGACAGGCACGTTCAGGCTGCGAGCGCCTGGTGGTCTCAGGACAGGGCTTCACCATCTGGTCGCTGTCACCGGGGAGGGGGAGAGCTGTCATCGGGCTGTGAGTCAGCATTGCTCATTTCCTCTCAGCACTGACTGCAGGACCCGGATCACAGGCAGTGGTGCGGTGGGGTGGGGAGCCAGGACCCTCCCTGTCGGGTCCCCTAAAGGACCATGGGAAGCAGTGTCCACCTGGGATGGCTGCCTTCTAGATTATCTGAGGGGGAGTTTGGTGGAGGAGGGTGCATTCGGAGACATTAGCCTCTGTCACCCACCGCTGAGTGCAAGCCAGTTTTGTTGAATCCTGAACACAGCAAGCAGATCAAATTACTGTTGGTTGTTGAAAGATATTTAAGGGGCGCCCGGGTGGCTCAGTCGGTTAAGTGTCCAACTTTGACTCAGGTCAGGATCTCGAGGTTCGTGAGTTTGAGCCCTGTGTCGGGCTCTGTCCTGACAGCTCAGAGCCGGGATCCTGCTTCACATTCTGTGTCTCCCTTTCTCTCTCTGCCTCTCCTCCACTCACTCTCTCTCTCTCTCTCTCTCTCTCAGAAATAAATAAACATTTAAAAAATCATTTAAACCTTCCATGCATCCAAGATTTGACCTTGGAGCTGGGAGGATCTTAAGTTGGGAGAGGATATGGCCTCTTCTGCGACACATTCTCCCTCCTGCCTCACTCCAGGACACGGCTACCCTAAGGACGGGACAGGAGAGAAGGACAGAGGGGAGGAGTTGCCCCAGGAAGCTGAACCTAGGTTCTGGAGGCCTCCCCAATTCGGTCTGTCCTGGCAGTAAGCTGAGGTGGTGGCCGTCAGCCCAATGCATGGTGTTTTCCAGAGGACAGTTCCTTTTCCCTCACATCCCTCCCTTACTACAGGAATTGGGTCCCATGATTATGGAAGCCAGGATGCCCCATGATCTGCCAGCTGTAAGCCGGAGACCTGGGAAAGCTGGTGGTGTAGTCAGTTCCAGTCCGAAGGCCCGAGAGCCAGGAGCTCCGAGGTCTCAGCTCACTCAGAAAGAGCACGTTTTGGGGGCACCTGGGTGGCTCAGTCGGTTGAGCGTCTGGCTTCAGCTCAGGTCACGATCTCGCGGTCCGTGAGTTCGAGCCCCGCGTCGGGCTCCGTGCTGACAGCGCTGAGCCTGGAGCCTGCTTCGGATTCTGTTGTCTCCCTCTCTCTCTGCCCCTCCCCCGCTCATGGTCTGTCTCTCTCTCTCTGTGTCAAAAATAAAACATTAAAAAAAAAATTTTTTTTTTTTAAAAGAAAGAGCACATTTTGTTCTGAATCCGCCATTTTGTCCTATTCAGGCCCTCAGCACACTGGATGATGCACACGTGTTGGGGAGGGTGATCTTTTTACTCAGGCCACCCATTCAAATGTTAATCTCTTCTGGAAACGCCCTCGCAGACACACCCAGAAAAATGTTTTGACAGCTCTCTGGGCGACCCGTGTAAAATCAACCCTCCCAAGGGGCAACCTCCTTCTCTATGGGGAGGGGAAGGAAAAACATTCTACCACAAACCCTTCCTCCCACCAAATTCACAGCCCTGGATCCTGTCCCCTCCCCCCTTGCCTGGCCTTCTCCTCATACGACTGGGGTGAGCAGAGGGTGGCGTGTGAGGGTCGTGGGCCCAGAGCTTCCGTTAGTGGGTCAACCTTGACAGCAAGACTCTGGCCTCAGTTTTTGGCTGCTCTCTTTAAGTTGTGAGGCACCTACCATATGTGGAGTCTGGTCACCAGTTCCCGAGTGATAGGGAAAGACCCCTCCGACAGAGTATTCACCAAGGTTTGCTAAACCACCAAGCCAAAAGCTGCAATGGACAGTACCATAGACAGTTAATTTTATATTGTACCAGGTATTATGATAGGAAAAGGTAGGATTCAGTAGGCTGAGAGGGAAAGGTTAGGACCTGAGGGCCCTGGGAGGGGCAAAACACATATTTTGGAACAATGCTGAGAGCTTCTGACCACAGCAAACCCCTCAGGCATAAGGTTCCTTTTAAGAATGTAACAGATACCCCCCTACGTGTCCTCAGGTTTCCCTCAGGAATTTGACGAAAGGCCTAGCTAAAAATAAGTCGTAGCCCATAAAATGTCTGAACCACAAGGAACGGTATGGCCAGAGATCACCCCTCATACGATGGAAACCAGCCGATCAGGAACGGACAACCCAACACGTAGAGCGATCCAGCCAATAAGGGTAGAACCCGAGAAGGAACAGGCGAAGGGAGGGAGGGCTGACCAGAACCTCAGAAAACAAGGGCGCTTGCCTACAGTCAGGGGCGTTCCCTTTCGAATGTCCCCTCTCTGTAAAGAGAGCTTCCCTACCATTCTCCCTTTCTGATCTTCTACTCTAATAAACTTTGGCCTGCTACCGTTTGGTGTCCACCTCTTCGTTCTTCGAAGTGGTGAGACAACGGAGCTCGGGTTTTGAGGTAAAAAATCCTGCAACAGTACCAGATCATAGAAAACATGGATGGGCCTCTGCCCCCGGTGCCTGACGTCGAGCTCCTGAAACCCTTGTAATTTCCTGGGTGATAGCAAGTGTCTGTGTTCTAATAAGGAGACTTGGTGTGGGCTCTTAGATCAGGGCTGGTCACCAGAAAGAAGAAGCCCTGGTTAGGAGCTTAGCAGTTGAAACTTCCCCTTCCCCTGCATTCTGTTGATGAGGGAGAAGGGCAGAAATTGGAGCTCACGATTGATCATGCAGACACGTGATGAAGCCTCTATAGAATCCCCAGAGTAGAAGGTTCGGAGAGCTTCCCGGCTGGCGAACTCGTGGAGTTGCTGGGAAGGTGGTGGGGCCAAAGGGGGCAGAGAAGCTCCGCGCCCCTTCCCACCCACCCTGCCCTCTTGGGTCTGGATGTCCCATCCGGATGTTCATCGGTGTCCCTTCTCATATCCTTTTACAGTAAAGCGGTAAAAGTAAGTCAGCGTTTCTGAGTTCTGTGAGCCCCCCTCGCCCATTATTCCAACCCAAGGAGGGGTCATTGGAACCCCCAATCTACAGCTGGTGGGTCAATCGTAAGACACCCAGCAGGTGTCTCAAAGAATTTCTCGTTGTGGGAATAACCCCCTCGTATTGGGTGACCAGAAACGTCAAGAGAAGCGTGCTGTGTGAGTGCTGAAGCAGAGGCAGGGAAGAGAGACATGGTAGGGAAGAGGTGAGTTTCTCCCTACACAGGAAGAACAAAACTTTTTTTTTAATACTTATGTATGCATGTATGTATGTATGTATTTAACTTATTTGTTTCAATTAGAGCGTGCGAGTGTGCATGGGAGTTGGGGAGGAGCAGAAGGAGAGAAAGAGAATCTCAAGCAAACGTCACACTCGGCGTGGAGCTCGATGCGGGGCTCGATCCCACAACCCTGGGATCACGAGCTGAGCCGAAATCAAGAGTCAGAGCGCTCAGCCGACTGTGCCTCCCAGGTGCCCCCCCCCGAGTGGGTTTTTCCTAAATACCGGGGGAGGCTAACTTTTCAAAGAACTACCACAGACACTTTCCCTTTTGATCTTCTTAACCGGCCGGTGAGATCGAGTGTAAGCACTATGGTGGGTCCTTCTGTAGGCTTACGCCATGCACACGCAGCTAATTAGCTTGTCGGAGCTTCAGAGCCCCCATCTGGAACATCAGGGATAATGGAAGCTGCCTCCCAGGAGTGTCGAGAGAATTAACTTTTGAAAGGTAGGCAAAGCGCTCAGCACGGAATCTTCCAAACTCACCGTGGAGGCACCACCCACCCCACCCAGGGCCAGACAGACCTGAATAGGTGAAGGAAGGAAGGAGCCGGAGAGCAGGAAGGGAGGCAAGGCGGTAGAGCATGGGCTCTGGAATCAGGCCGCGTGGACTCAGGACCCGCTCTGTCACTTAGTAGCTGTGTGATCTTAAGTGAGTCACTTAACTTCCTTAATCACTTCTGCCCCGTGGGCGGACCCACAACCCTTGAAAAGAACCCATTTACCTTAAAGCAGGACCTTACAGTAATGTGGATCTTCCTTCTAGCCTATGCCAGTGACCTGGGCCCCTTAGCAGGTAATTCTGCACTGAAGAAAGGACGTAGTTAGGATCCACCTGAAAAGGACAGCAATATATCTTCATGATCTGCTCTCTGGATTATATCTGTCTTCTGTCTCTGCGGCACAATTGCTCTGATTGTCTCATCACCCCACACGGTGTAATGCTAGCCTGCGACATTGCTGATGTCAAGCTAGCGGCTAGCGGGTCATGGAAAGTAGAAAGGTAGAAAGTAACAGGTGTTGACGTGCTTTTGGAGGATACATGTGTGCTACAAGACAGGCAATATATCCCATAAAAATGCAAGGACTTGGCCCTTGCTGAAGTTTCTGGGGCTCTGGTGTCTGGGGTTCTGGTGTCTGGAGATCACCAAAGTTTCTGGGGTTCTGGTGTCTGGGACATATTGGGGTATTTGCTTCAAAGAGAAAGAGAAACTGACTCACTCTATCCCCTCTGCAAAGAAGGAGGTATGACGCGTTGTGAACGCATTTGGGCTTTGGAAGGAGCATAGAAATAACCGAACACGATGGTTGGTGGAGCTTTTCTGATTCATTTACTGAGTAAACCAGAAGACGTCCACTTTGGAGCGGGGCTCAGAGCAAGAGCTCTGGTCCAGGCTATGATGTAAGCGGCTGTGCTCTTTGGGTTTTATAATCCAGTAGATCCCATGGTGCTAAGTTTCTTTAGTAGATCATTGATTAGAGATTCAGCAGAAGCCCTAAGATTTGGAAATAAAGTTATGATTTGTTCAGCAAACACGTATTCTTTTTTTGCGGGGGGTGGGAGGGCTGGTAGAGAAATGGTATCCCCAACCAGAAGATGTCAGATGGATCACACATCCCGTGTTTCCTTCTATTAGCTGGGCGTTATCTGCTTCACCAGACCATGAAATTGAGCATGGCTTGCAACATTCCATCACGACGTAAAAGGGGTATCGAGACCCCTGGGCCTACGCATGTCCTGAAGGTCAGGGGTGTACCTAGCATATCTGACACCCAGAGTCAGAGGTGTCCTGGTAAATATTTAACAGCCAACCCTCTCAGGCAGGGGACGGGGGAGCCCTGATAGGTCATGCTTGCAGATTTCCATGGTGTAAACACAACCACTGCGGCTGATTCCGAGCTATCCACATGACATCACTGAACACAGAAGTGGAAAGAAACTTCACGGTGGCCTTTTATGAGCCAGTGCAAGCTGGCTCCAGGGCACCACTGCCCAGAGTGGATAATTTTGTGTTTCAAATCCCCTTCCTCTATGCGGTAAGATTGTTTTCAGGAAATCTTCATGAAATGAAAGGAATAATAAAAGCCAGAAAAGAAGCACAGACAGTGAAAATTTTCTTTGATTGTAATCAGGCCGGTCAAGGTTTTTTCAATAAAAAATAAAATTAATATACGGCAAAAGAAAAAGAGAAAAGGACCGGACATAGGGTTTCTGGGCAGGCGTTTAAGGAGATTAGAAGCCCCACTTTATCCTCACTAGTAAAAAGCTAGACCAACTGAAAAATCAACAACTCTTCTTAAATTTGTCAGAGAAGTGAGATCACAGGACCAATTGCTAGCCCCAGAACGGGAAAGACTGACAGGCAGACCCAGGGCATCACAACTCATCTGCGAAGAAACCATGAGCTGAAATCTCTGTGCGAACCAGGGTCGGCACAGGGCAACCAAAGTAACTGGAGAATTTCTGGAAGCTCGGTGTGGAGATAAAAACTCCAGGAAGACCCAGTCATGGGCACTTACCTTCAGGAGTTCTACCAGGTCCTCAGAGTGAATCTGAGAGAAAAATCCCCTGGTGCTTCCAACAAGGAGAAGGCAAAATGAGGCCAGAACAGGGGCGCCTGGGTGGCTCAGTTGGCTGAGCATCCAACTTTGGCTCAGGTCATGATCTCATGGTTTGTGAGCTCGAGCCCCACATCCAGCTTGCTGCTGTCAGCAAAAACCCACTTCAGATCCTCTGTTCTCCTCTCTCTCTGCCCCTTCCCCCGCCTCTCTCTCTCTCAAAAATAAATGAAACACACACACACAAAAAAAAAAAAAAAAAAAAAAAAAGAAGAGGCTAGAACGTTCTGTTCTTCTTAACAAGACCTGCTCTCAGGAGACACTTTCAACAAAGCGGAAGCTTCTAGGATTTTATCAGAGGTAGTCTACCAAGATCCTCTCAGATCTGGCTTGGGTTATCATGATTGAGAATTGTAGCTTCTTAACCACTTCTGAGACCTGATTCAATTCATAGACCTAGAACCCATGAAAAGAACCCATTATCCTTAAGGCAGGATAATGGAAAAGAGGAGGATGGTAAAAAGAAGAAAAGTAATAAATTAATACCTTTAATTTATTAACTTTTTTTTTTTAATTTTTTTTTCAACGTTTTTATTTATTTTTGGGACAGAGAGAGACAGAGCATGAACGGGAGAGGGGCAGAGAGAGAGGGAGACACAGAATCGGAAACAGGCTCCAGGCTCCGAGCCATCAGCCCAGAGCCTGACGCGGGGCTGGAACTCACGGACCGCGAGATCGTGACCTGGCTGAAGTCGGACGCTTAACCGGCTGCGCCACCCAGGCGCCCCTATTAACTTTTTTTTTATGAAAAAGGGAAAATGCTTTTATCCATTGTTCTAGCACAGCAACAAAGAACATGAGTCTCTAATTCTGATCCTTAACTTCTGCAGTTTGTCGATGACTTCATCAGAATTGATCTTCTTCGAATATTAATATTCAGGGGAGAGGATAGTCCGATGTGACAGTCGATCGTTGCTCAGGGCCGATCAAAGACCATGTTTTGTTAATCATCGTTCGAAAAAATGTCTTACACGTGAAGCAACAGACAAACAAATCATTTTTGTAAATAAAGTTTTGTTGGAACAGAGCCGCACATATTTATTTACAATTTGTTTATAGCTACTTTCATGATGCAACAGCAGAGTTGAGTTGTAGCAGACCCCCTTGCTTGCATGAGGGTCAAGGTAAATGGTAATCAATGACTCTTAAAATCACAAATCAAAATTATTCAAGTAAAGATGAAATTTTTAATTTAGTTTAGTTTTTGGAAAATTCAAGTCAATCATATTAAGTGGTTTTATAAAATGAAAATGAGCCACAGTTCTGGTATTCTATGATTATCTCGTTGTCAATATAAAGAATTAATGTTGGGGCACTTGGGTGGCTCAGGTGGTTAAGCCTCCGACTTCTGCTCAGGTCACGATCTCACAGTTTGTGGGTTCCAGCCCTGTGTTGGGCTCTGTGCTGATAGCTCAGAGCCTAGAGCCTGCTTTGGATTCTGTGTCTCCCTCTCTCTGTGCCCCTCCCCTACTTGCTCTCTCTCTCTAAAAAATAAATAAACATTAAAAAATTGGTGTTATAATTCATCATGTAATTTCTAATATAGAGGTACATATATACAAAATTGAAGGGCAAATGAATTGTTTAAAAAAATCTTTAGGGGCGCCTGGGTGGCGCAGTCGGTGAAGCGTCCGACTTCAGCCAGGTCACGATCTCGCGGTCCGTGAGTTCGAGCCCCGC
>NW_024412395.1:9761006-9779272 GCF_014898765.1 Herpailurus yagouaroundi
AAAAAAAAAAAAAAGTCTTTAAGCCCCGATGCAGGGCTTGAACTCACGAACCGCGAGATCATGACCTCAGCCGAAATCCGGCGCTTAACCAACTGAATCACCCAGGCATCCCTCAAAATGAATTGTTTAATATGGTAAAATATTTCTCAGTCACTCATGCAAAATATCAGCTCTGCTGTTGTGAGAAACATGCTCATTGTCACGTACCTTCCGAATCATGATTTGAGACAGGAAGAGTAGAATATGCCAGAAGCTGATGCACTGCATGTGAAGTAACCGGAATTAAAATAAAAATTAGAAAACAACAAAAAAAAGGAAGAAACAGGAAGAGAAGAAAGAAAATGGGTGCTCAACAATAGTAGGGAACAATATTCGGTTACTGAGAATATGCTACTGAAATAAATTGCATTCATGCTGAAAGCATCCAACAAGTTCAATAACTTTATTTTCTCTTAGATACGAGTTTCCACTGCTCAAACCTTCCTCACGTTTGGAAGCGGTGTCTGTCTCTCACGTGAGCAGAGACAACTCCTCACAGATTCAGATCCCTTTCGTTTCGGAGGAATGTGGAACGAGATGTAGAGAGATATTTCCCCGGGGCCTGAGTGATGTTGGCCATGGGGATGGGTGCTTAGGGTGATGGGCGGTGATGCACCAGCACTTAGCTCTGGATTCTGTGTGTTGTCTAATTAGTAAGTCTGGGAGTGTGTGTGTGTGTGTGTGTGTGTGTGTGTGTGTGTGAGTTTATAAGATGTGGGTCCCTCTGAAGTATGGCGGCCTCGCTTGGGTCTCCAACCTCTGGGGTCTTTAGATTTGTGCCTGACAACGCTGTCCTCGTCTTCCTGCTGGGATTTTCAGTGCTTTCCTCAGATTCCACCAGGCCTCTCAGTACCCTTCTAATGATTTTTTCCCCCCTTTGGCTGGTCTGTTTTCTGTTACTTGAAATGAAGAGAACCCTAACTACCACATCATGTAAGGGATTATCTGCATGCCCAAATTATAAGGCTGGGTCAGGCATAAACCAGCCTGTGGAGAAAGCCTCTCTCCAGACTATTTTCTGAGGACACAGTTGCGGTCTCATAACAGCCTGTCGGTGCCACCAGCACTTGGAAAGGGGCTCGGTCAGACGGACCTGAAATTGTGTGACCTTGAGCAAGTTACTTAACCCCTCTGAGCCTCAGTTTCTCCCTCTGTGAAGTGGCACCATCCCGCAGAGGGGCGAAACATCTGGGCCCTGCCAACCCAGAAAGCGTCTTTGTATGAGTGAGAAAAAAAGAGCTGTCTGGGCACAGGGCTTGGTGAGTGGGCTGCAGGCTGGACCTGAGCGCCGCCCCCCACCCCCCCGCCCCGGCCTCAGCTAGATGCTTTGGTGAAGGGCACAGTCTGCGTGTTGAGGTGGCCCTGGGTGCTGGCCACCGGCAGTGAGGCAAGGTCCACAGAGCCCCCGTGTGCAGCTGCCTTCTCCTTCTCGAGTCTCAGCCGGGCCACAAGCAGCACAGAAAACCAGCTTGCAAGGTGTGGGGGTGAGGACAAAAGGGATGATGTGATCGGAGAGAGGGATGCCACGCAAAATCTCCTAGCAGCGGGGCTGACCTCCGTGTCACGCTGACCCTCCCGTCTGTGTGCCTTTGGGCCTTTGGGAGAAATGGGAAGGGTGCTCCCTGATTCTGGCAATCCTTAATTCACTTATCTGGCCAGTTTGGCGAACACCAGGCTGGCTCTGTAGCCAGCCCTCCTCGAGAGGGCCAGAGAGAGGCGGGGACGGAGGATCCGAAGTGGGCTGACGGCAGTGAGTCCGATGCGGGGCTCAAACTCACAAACTACGAGATCATGACCTGAGCCGAAGTCAGACGCTTAACCCACTGAGCCACCCACGTGCCCTGAGACCAGTTTTTAACAAAGTGGTTCTTTCTTAGTTTCCTGTTTGGCCTGTGCTGCGGGTGGGGGTCCCGGGGAGGCAGACAGAGATGGACATCTGCCCGTGGGGATCTTATTAGGGGTGCCGTGTGGAGACTCGCCTATGGAAGGGAAGGAAAAGACACAGAGTGGGCAGAGGAAGGGTCCGGCTGCCAGGTAGTAGGGGCCTCCGCTCACCCTGAAGGCAACTCTGAAGATGTGGCCCAGTCTTTGTATCCGGTGTCATCCATCAGTCATTGACAGGTGGCCCTGAGGAAGGGGGGGGGTGCCCTTGGCTGTGTGGGGAGGGGCGGAACAGGGAGAGCTGACTAAGGAGGCATCCCAGAGACTGGGGAATAAGTCCACCTTGCTATTGTGCTTCTTTGTACATCTCTGCTGAGGACCTCAGACATGACGGGGGGATCGGCAGAGACTCAGTGAGGGGGCTCATGGGGTCCTTCCATAGTGGGGACCCCTGCCTGGGGAGGGAGGGACCGGTGTAGGACAGGCCTAGTTCAGGAGGAGTGTCTGGGAACCAGGAAGCCACATCCTGCTGGAAGCAGGGTCGGGGATGCCTCCAGCTTCGATGTCCCCTGAGGGAGGACCCGCTGTGCCCCTGCAGGGATCCGAGAGGATGGCAGAGGGAGGGCGCCAGGGAGGGAGCAGACCCAGCGACGGCCTCGGTGATTTGGGGTGATTTGGGGCCAGCCGTCTGAATGAGCGCTGCCGGTTTCCTCTAGCGCAGGTTTTTCAACAGCGGAAAGAAGATTCGGGACGGTGGAGAGCGTCTGACTGCCTTTGGGGTCCCTCCGTGACTCAGAGCATTTTCCAGCTCACTGAACGGGGGCCCTGCTGTGTGAGGTTTTCTCCTGAGCTCTGGCGGATGCATAATGAATGGGGAATTTAATCCATATGCTGATGATTCCTTTACCCTGAACTCATCTGCAGACGTCTCCTAAGAGCCCTTTGATGTCCAGCAGGACTGGGAGCCTTTTTCATGAGATGTTTTATGCTCTCTCCCCACCCACTACTCCCCGTTTATGTCGAAGGAACGGAAGTTGTGTTTTTTTGGAGTCTAAATGGACTCAGACTTGGAAAGGTTCAAGTTCTAAATTCTAAGCTCGCGGGGTTCCCTTGGGCTCCAGGCTTGACAACCTCTTCTCCTCCAGCCGGGGCCCTTGCAGCACAATTCAGGAGGCCTGGTTTGCAGGCCCGGGTCCCAGGCCGGGGTGGGTCAGAACTGGGAGCACCAGGAAGGCAGGGCTGTGGTCCTTGCTCCCAATGCCCAGGTCAGGGGCTGTCTCTGGGCAGTGGCAGAGAGTGTGGGGGGTGTGGGGGGGTGACAGGAGGACCGGCCTGGCCTCCTCCTCCACCCCAGGGCCTCCGCCAGAAGCCGCATCACCCATTCGCTCGTTCCATTGGGCTAAGGCATTTTCTCTCCAAATCTAGCAGCATTGCGAGTATTCATGATCTGAGCAGTCATCAGCACGCTACTGGGAGGTCACTTTTCAGCTGGGAGGCTCTCTCAGGCAGTGGGACACAGGATGGCATGCCCTCATGCCAGGAGAGGAGTCCCAGGTGGGTAAGAGAGTGCCAGAGACTAAAAGCCAGCTCCCGGGGACTCCGGGCTTGCTCTCTTTTCCTAGGGGTCTGGATGGGATTTGCGGAGCACAGCGGGGGTGCCGGCTGACTCAGGCAGCAGGCAGATGGAGACTCCAAACTAGAGGGACCGTGTTCAGAAGAAAAGGCAGGTCTCCAAGACCATGTGTGCGTGCGAGCACATGCGCGTGCACGTGAGTTGGGGGCACAGGGCCGTTTCCTGAGCTGTGGGCACGGCTGAAGTTGCTTTTCGTAGCTGCCTGGCACTTTGACCCTGGGGAGGGGTAGATATTAAACGCAGGAACCCGATGGACCAGGAGGGCGGAGGTCAAGCTTGAACAGGGAGCAGAGAAGTTTTCCCAGAGAAGGGAGAGATTGGGTTCAAAACGCGGAGGAGGCATAAGGATTCTCTTGGGATACGAGGGTGAAGGACAAGGAAGCGGGGAGAGAAGACCAGAGATGAGCAATGGGTACTGGGGGAGGTGCTTTTGTGGTAGAGAAGGTGTCCTTTGCTTCTGCTAACTGTGCCCCTGGTGACACTGTGGGAGATTACACCTGTCATGCAGGAGAAGAGGGAGGTTTGAAGTGGCTAACCTCATTCCCACCTGGTTTGCATTTTCCAGTGGCAAAGACACCTTGCTCTGTGTCTTGTGGATACATCTGGTTCAGAACGCTTGGGAATGTTAGCAGTCCTGGGACTGCACATGTCCCCACCATTTCATGTTATCACAATCTTGCCTGGAGATAGGGACAGGGGGCTGGAAGTGCTGCTCATCATTTGTCTTATATGGGAGATAAAGAAAAAGAGGTTCAGGGACGCCTGGGTGGCTCAGTCGGTTAAGCGTCTTGACTTCGGCTCAGGTCATGATCTCACGGTCCACAAGTTCAGGCCCCGCGTTGGGCTCAGTGCCGACGGCTCAGGGCCGGGTGCCTGCTTCGGATGCTGTGTCTCCCTCTCTCTCTGTCCTTCCCCTGCTCGTGCTCTGTTTCTCTCTCTCTCAAAAATAAACATTAAAAAGAATAAAGAAATGGAGGTTCAGAGACATCATGTGACTTGCCGAAGGTCACACGGTGAGCTAGAGGCAGAATTGGGGCTCGAACCAAACCGCCTGTGCCAGGGCTCCTGGATGGGCCTCCTCGTTATCTCCCCAGGGTGAGGGTTGGCTCTGTGTCAGGGCTGCTCTGTGGGCCAAATCCACACACAGAGCACAGGCACTCAGCAGGACACTCAGCAATATGATGATGAGTCCGATGGCTCCTGTGGACAGACCCGGGAACAGACACAGATAACAGGTGCACAGGGGTGCACAGGGAGAGGTGAGCACACTGCAGGGGCCCTGAACCCAGGCTGGGCAGAAAGCACGGAGGAGGGTAATCTGGGAATGCTTCCTGCAGGAGGAGCCGCTGGGCTGAAGGGAACAACGGAGAGAGGAGACAGAGGAAACAGCAGAGCCGAGGCGGGAGGTGGAAAGAGCACCGCATGGGAGATTGCAGGTATGAGCAGGTTGGTGCAGTAAAGGTGAAGTACAAGGGCAGGAGGAGTGAACCAGGAAGCTGGGGAGACAGGATACCTTCTTCCAGGGGAAGGGGAGCCTCCTGTCTGCTAGGTCTGGACTTTGTCTTGGAGACAAAGCAGACTTGTTTCAACATGGCAAGGTTTGCATCTAGAACAGTCTTTCCTCCTGGGGAAAAGCAGATGGGGAGGGGGAAAGGCCGAGGTGGGAGGCCAGTGAGGAGGCTGCTGGAATAACACTCTTGGCCCCCGACCAGAGGTGAGGGTGGCAGTGGGGACAGAGAAGACACAGGACGTGGTGGGCATGGGTGGGGATGGAGGGTGAGGGTCTGGATGACTCCCAGATGGAGAAACTGGTTGGGGAGGCGCCCAGGTCACGGTCTTATGGCCCAGGCCAGGAAAGACTTCCCATGACACCTGAACAGCTGAGTGAACATCTCCTGAAACTAAGAGAGGGGGAGGGACAGGGAGAGAGGGAGATGGGGAGACTAACTCCCAGCACGTCGGTCCTTCCCGGTAAGGCGAGCTGTATCCTGCATCGCTCTCCCTGGCAGGTTGTCTGGAGGTCTCCAGGCTTGGCAGCCACACCCTGTATTTGCTGAGCACCTTCCGGGCTGCCTGATGTTTTGGGGAACGAGGGAGTTGAGACAGGGAGACACCCAGCGGCTGGCACCATTACAGCCAACTGAAGACTCAATTTCTAGTTCCGAGCGGGAACATTCCTCTTGGGAATGGGGAGCGTTTGCCCAGAGTCGAGGGCTTAAGGAAGGGAGAAAAACTCCAGTTGGCTTTAGGACCCCTCCCCAGCCCTGCGGACCACAGCCCTTGGCCTGGGTGGGAAGACATGGGCTCCTGGAAAAGAGAGGAGCCAGGGACCAGTCCTCCTCACTGGTCTAGACAGGTGGGCCGATGGCAGATACGGAGGCCGGGGGTATTCTGCTGGCTCAGGCCCCAGTGAGAACTGGGGCGGCTGCGGGGCGCCTGGGTGGCGCAGTCGGTTAAGCGTCCGACTTCAGCCAGGTCACGCTCTCGCGGTCCGTGAGTTCGAGCCCCGCGTCGGGCTCTGGGCTGATGGCTCGGAGCCTGGAGCCTGTTTCCGATTCTGTGTCTCCCTCTCTCTCTGCCCCTCCCCCGTTCATGCTCTGTCTCTCTCTGTCCCAAAAATAAATAAAAAACGTTGAAAAAAAAATTTAAAAAAAAAGAACTGGGGCGGCTGCTAGAATCAGGAACCGAGGATGCCTGGAACTGGGTCTTGCCTTACCTGGCCACGGGAAACACGTGTCCTTTGGGGGCCTCAGCTCCCCAACATGTGCCACATGGGCAGGCTGGGTGTTCTGTGGGCTCGGGGAGCCCCAGAGAGAGAGACTTTGTAGCTAACTGGGCCTCGTCCTGCTTCACTTTCTTTTTTAAATATTTATTCACTTGAGAGAGAGAGAGAGAGAGTGGGCACGAGCAAAGTAGTGGGGCAGAGAAGGCGGGGAGGGGGGAGCGGTGGGGAGAGAATCATAAGCAGGCTCCAAGCCCAGTGCAGAGCCTGACACAGGGCTCGATCTCATGACCGTGAGATCCCGGCCTGAGCCGAAATCAAGAGTCGAATGAATGCTTAACCAACTGAGCCACGCAGGCACCGCTGTCCAGCCTCACTTTTGACAAGAGATGGTTTGGGCACCTCCGCCAGGCACAAATGACTCTCCCGCGTCCGCTGCTCCTCTATACCTAGATGGCTAAAAACCAGGCACGATCTTACATTTCAAGCACGGCATTGGCAGCAAAATTCACAGGGTTGCATCACATCCAACAACGCATCAGCCAGCTTCAGCCAACAGAGGGGATAGCTTGGTGTCTTGGGACAGAGTCTCATTACGGTGGGGCATTTGTTTGGGGAGCCTGAGTAACGGAGGCAACCTCGGGCCACTCCCAGCACAGGGCCGGCTCGCTCACAGAAGCATCGTGAACGGTGCAGTTGAACAGCCCAGTCCTTGGAGGATTCTGAGCTGCTCTACCCCTCACCCCAGAGGGGGACCTGGGGCAAGTCACCCGGTTTTCTCATCTCCTCTGTCAAAGGGGCTTGCAAATCCCTGGGTCGGCTATCTTACGGTGGATCAAGTGAGCTCATAGATGAAACACTGATGTGAAAACTGAAACGAGTTTCGGCTTCCCCCAGCTTCCTTCAACTCCTCAGCCTGAGTTGGCCCTGCAATCTCGGAAGACTGGGACATTCACTGCCCGTCTAGTGCGCTGTTCTACTGACTTCCTGGGCTGCTCTTAAAAATCAAAGGACTTTGTAGCCAGGCATCAGAAAGACCAGCCCTACTTCAGTCCTGAGCCAGGAGCAGACAACAAGGTGGGGAAAACTGGCTCTGAAAAACATACAAACTCCTCCTCCCGCTTAAGGGGCATGTGACTTTCCATCCACAGTGGTTAATGACGTGGGGAAATATGACCCTGAGGGGAACCCATTCCTGCCTCTTCCCATGCAGCCGTTCCTCAAGGCAAGGGTGAGGGTCTCAGGAGTCTCAGGGAGGCTGCTGCCCTGTAAAACACCGAGACGATTCCCTGGCGGGAAATGGATGCCATCCCAGAGGGTGGGGCTCTCCCCTCACTGACTCTCCAGGAAAGTTCCTGTCTTTACCGGGATGGGAGAGGCCCACAGCTGCTGGGGCTGGGCCCTTCTAGAGAGGCAGAGGCCCTGGCTTCTGAGCCGAAGCCAAATGATTTTTATTCCTTCCTGCGGGCTCCCCTTTGACAAATGATTATGGCGCCCGAACTGAGAGGGGGCCTTGTGCTCCATGTCAGTCAGCAACAGCCTGGAGGATGAGGCATCCAGTCTGGCTCCAGACTCACAAGTTCCTTTGGCCGTCTTTTTACAGCACTGGCCCCGGCAGGTGTCCCCGCTCAGCAGCATTCAGTAGCCTCGTATTGTCACAGGTGTGTGTTGCCGTGGAACCCAAGGGCCTAGCCAGACAAGAGCTGCATTTCTAGTCGTCCTTGAACTCGATGTGCTTGGGGCCTGCAGGCCCTGGGACACCGTGGTTCCGAAGGCCCCTCATCGTGCCTTCCGCCGTGGGGGTCAGTCCCTTCCCCAACAGCCCTGTTCCTCACTGGTAAGACTTGGATTTGCTCGCATTCATGCCCCTTCCAACCGTGGTTCAAGGGTAAATCCTAACTGTTCCGAGCCAAACGTGGTCACTCCATGCTCCTTGGCAGTGACTGGTTTCGAGGTATGTGGCACAGTTCTGGCCAATAAGATGTAAAGGAAAATAAGCTGGGGGAGGAGATTCTGGAAAAGGTTTCCCGTTGACTAAAAGAGACACCTGAGGGGTGCCTGGGTGGCTCAGTCGGTTAAGCGTCTGACTTCGGCTCAGGTCACGATCTCGAAGTCTGTGAGTTCGAGCCCCGCGTCGGGCTCTGGGCTGACGGCTCAGAGCCTGGAGCCTGCTTCCGATTCTGTGTCTCCCTCCCTCTCTCTGCCCCTCCCCCGTTTGTGCTCTGTCTCTCTCTGTCTCAAAAATAAATAAACGTTATAAAAAAAATTTTTTTTAAATAAAAGAGACACCTGAGAAGAAGTGGCTTCCGTCTCTCTCGCTGATGTCGTGTCGGTGTGTGATGCCTGGACCGTTGGTAGCAATCTTAAGACCATGAGGGGAGCTAGTCTGAAGACAAAGCTAACGTATTGAGGAAGAACAATGTTGAAACACGGAAGGAATCTGCTTGCAATGGCTCAGTGTCCCCTGGCGCAGGCAATGACATCTTGCTGTCCCTTTGCATGGCCTACAGGGCCGGCCAGGGACCAGAATCCATTTCTACTGCCTTTTCTAGGGGCCGGGAAGGGAGGGACCGAGTTCACCTCGGGGCATGTTGGGAGTGAGGTTCCATTGGGGGACCTGGAAAAGAGAGGTCAGGGGTCCTTGAAGGCGCAGGGCTGGAGACCAGGACGGGGCTTGGGCTGGAATTAACATGGGTGGCTCTCAGATGTTCATGGAGGGCCCAGCATGTGCCAGGCCCAGAGGAGGGTTCACACTGCACACCGGTGGGGACCAAGAGCACAGGAATGAAAATGAAGGGTGAGAAGCAAAGCTCAGCACGTGCCCCGCTCCACCCGCACGGAAAGACCAGCAGACAAGGAAGGACACACACCCACACCCACCCACCCGCCCCCTCCCCATGCACCAAGGCCATCATCAAAGACTTCCAATCACACACAGAATGAACGCCGTGTCTTCCCAGAGGCCCCCACGATCCGGCCCACCCACTGCTCCCCCAGCCCCCACATGGAGCCACGTGGCCGTCTCGCTGTTCCTTTGATCTGGCAAAGCGCTCTCCACCCCCGGGGCTTTGCACTTGCTGTTTCCTCCGTCTGGAGCAGTCTGCAACAGGCAGCCAAGGGCTGGGTCGCTCATTTCATTAGCATCTCTGGCCCTGGCTGTCTTCTGAGAGAGGACCCTCCTGATCACATTATTTAAAATATCACCCCTGCATTAACCTCCATCCCCTTATCCCATTCCCCACCCCCCTCCCCGCCGCGTATGACCTGAAATCTCACCACCTAGCTGGGCATTTTTCCTTTGGGGTCTGTCTCCCCTGCCAGATGTCATCTCTCTGAGGACAGGCTTGTGGTCTTCTCCGCTGTCTCACCAGCATTTGGCACGTAGTAAAGGCTCAAAGCATATTTGTGGAGCGAACAAAGGAAAGAGTGAGTGGGAAGGCAGGACCAGTTGGAGCCCTCGTGGACACCAAGGCAGGACCACAAGAGAAGGAGTATCACACTGTGAAATCCATTTCAGAGGCATCAAGGCTATAAAAGGGAAAAACAAAACTCTAAAAACTGCTGGATGAAAAGGAGAGGAGGATATTTTCATGATCTGGGAGGAGGGAAGGGCTTCCCAAGCAAGGCACAAACTCCAGGAGCTATAAAAGAAAAGCCTGATGGATTTGACTCCATAAAAATAAAAAGGTCATGCACGTCAAAATATACAATAAACTTGGGGCGCCTGGGTGGCTCAGTCGGTTAAATGTCCGACTTCGGCTCAGGTCATGATCTCGTGGTTTGTGGGTTTGAGCCCCACATCAGGCTCTGTGCTGACAGCTCAGAGCCTTGAGCCTGCTTTGGATTCTGTGTCCCCCCCCCCTCTGCCCCTCCCATGCTCATGCTTTGTCTCTCAATAATAAATAAACACTTAAAAAAAGTTAAAAAAAATACACAATAAACAGAGTTAAGAGATATTTGACCGGGAGAAAATATCTAAAATATTTAAAATTACTATCATAACATATAATGAGATTCCGTGAGCCAACAAGTAAGACACATACAGACCCATACAGCCCAGCATAAAATAAACGAATAAATAAATGGGCAGAGGAGAGAAACGGGTATTCACAGAAGAGGAAATACTCGTGGCCAGTGATCAGCTGAATAAATGCTTAGGCTCGCCAGTCACCAATGAGAACCCACTGGGGACACAACTGAAAGGTGGGGGCGACGCCATGTGAGGGTACATGGCTCCCGGCGCCTCATGCGTGGGACGGATGTGGTTTCCGAAGGCAGTGGGAGGGCATCTGGGCAGACTTAGCGACATTCCAAATGCACGCTCCTTGTGAGCCAGAAATCCTGCATTTAGGAACCTCTCCTCGCAGAATGCCGAAGCTGTCCGATGCCATCATGGCCTGTGGAAGTAGGGAGCCACCGGAGTGTCCCATGGCAGGGAGGTGGTGATGGGTGGGGAACTACTCAGCCAAAAGCAAAAGACTCTGCTTCGGCATTGAGAAGTGTTCTCAGCTTGTTAAGTGAAAACGAAAGCAGGATGCAGACCCAGGGGGGTGGCGGGTCCCCTTTGAGTGTGTCTTTAAGGGTCTTTATGTGTGTTCTCACAGATGTGGACGCACCCCTGCATGGAGAACTGTGAGTGCAGCACACAGCTGTCACCAGAAAGCAGCTCTGGGGAGGGGGCCGGCACTTGAGGAGTGACTTTCCACTTTTCTTGTTTGTTTCGATATTGTAGACTTACATATTTTTTTAAAGTTTATTTACTCATTTTGAGAGACAGCGTGTGCACACATAAGCAGGGGAGAGGCAGAGGGAGAGAATCCCAAGCGGCCTCTGCACCATCAGTGTGGACCCCAATGCGGGGCTCAATCTCACAAACTGTGAGATCACAATCTGAGCTGAAATCAAGAGTCGGACGCTTAACTGACGGAGCCCCCCAGGCGCCCCTCTTTATTGTAGACTTTGGGCAACTAAATCCATTTTTAGATAGAGAACAAATCACATCATTAAAGAGGGGTGCAGCTGGGGGGGGTCCGAGATGGGGAGGCCGAGGACCGCGGCCAGCTGGAGCCCTCGGGAGACTCCGGGCCCAGCAGCAGAAGCCAGGGAGGACCACGGGGGCCGGTCCTCCGGCAGGCCTCTCCCAGAACGCTGGGTGACACGTTCCGTCTCTCCCGCTCTTCTGTTGTGTAGAGAGATGACATCCAGAGTCTGATAGGAGGCACAGAGCCAGGCTGACCCCACCAGCAAAGCAGTGACTCCTCTCCAGGCCCAATCAGGAGCTGGGGCGTCCCCGTGTCAGTGACGTGGCAGAACCTCCGCTTCAGCTCAGCGTTCACGGGGCGAGGCGAGCAGTTCCTGTGCATATGACCCATAGAGATGGGTACGAGACCTCAGGACAGATGTCCAGCCAACAGGTGGAGATGTATGTCTGCAGTTGAGGGGAGAAACCCAGCTGCAGGCAGACCTCCCCATGGGACGTAGAGCCATGAGCGGGCGAAGGCACGGGGGTGGGTGTAGAGCAGCACAGCGGGCCCGGGTCGGAGCTCCGGGCTCCTACACATAAGGGACTGCAAGAGTACTAACAGCGATCATCACAGGCCACTGCCATGCTGAGCCCGTGGCGGCAGGACTCCGGGAGCTCTCCAGACCCCGGGTGACCAGATAGCACCCAGGTCTGCCTGGCTCAAAGACTGCCACCTCCCTGCTGGTCACTCTACCCAGTGTTTCTCTGTCAGAGCTCATATCTCATCCTTGTATGACCGCCCTCCGCCGTGACAGCAAATGCAGTGATTTAAGAGAGCTAAGCTGTTTTGTCTTTATTTCTGCCCCTGACCTTGGTCCTTGAGCTCATGGAGCTGGCCAGCTGGAGGTGCGAAAGGTTGGAAGGACCGGGGAACAACTGTGGGAAGTCAGAGGTCGAGGAGGCCCAGCTGGGGACCACGGCAGACACGCTTGGTGGTCCATGCCTGCACGGGGTGCTGAGTTGGGCATGGAGCCCGGGGTGGCCGTGCCCACTCACCCAGCCGAGGAGGAGGCCCTGGAACAGGGAAAGCGGGTGTGAGCCCCTGAGCTGCAGACGCATCATTTGCAACCAGAAGTTTCTGTTCCTCTGGGTCAGTTCCCTCATTTTACCCCACGGAGCCCCACTAGGTGGGCACCACGGCTCTCCCGTTAGTGGCGGAGGGATCAAGGGCACAGACCGCCAGGAAGGGGAGAGCCAGGCTTTGGGGCAGGTCTGTCTGATGTCGTGTCTCCACCGGACGACCACCAGGCAGTTTGAAGCTTCCCATATCTGGTAAAGTGTCTACACTTCACATTTTTTCTACACGTTTTCACTTAGGCCTCGCCCTATGAGTTGGGCCTCATTGGCTCCATTTTACGGACAAGGAAACAGAGGCCCAGGAAGATCAATTAAGTCACCCGGATGGTAGGGTCCAGATCCTGCACTCTGACCTGTCACCCCTCACTCAGACTGCTGCCTCTCTTGGCACAGCCCTCCAGCAACCCCTCCTCCCGCCTCCCCAGCCCGGGGAGGAACATGGGAACCAAGCATTGGCTGGCAGGTGTCCCCTTAAGATAGCACCCACCCTCTCTCCTTGTTTTACCATATTTGATGAGCTCTTCAATGACATTAAAAAAACAACAACAAAACATTTTGGCACCTTTGCACTCTGGGTCCATCTTATAATCTTTGTCAGGCCAGGTGGCTGCTGTGACTTTGTTGTGACTTTTCCAGGCACGCACATCAAAACATGCAGATGGTTTAGGAGAAAATCCTGGAGCCGGTAGTGGAGAAGTCTTAAGGACGGGTGCTGGGGCGCCTGGGTGGCTTGGTCGGTTGAGCGTCCGACTTCGGCTCGGGTCATGATCTCGCGGTCCGTGAGTTCGAGCCCCGCGTCGGGCTCTGTGCTGACAGCTCAGAGCCTGGAGCCTGTTTCAGATTCTGTGTCTCCCTCTCTCTGTCCCTCCCCCATTCATGCTCTGTCTCTCTCTGTCTCAAAAATAAATAAACGTTAAAAAACAAATTAAAAAAAAAAAAAGAACGGGTGCTGAACTGCCCTGCTTTAGATGGTGCGGAGGACAAGACCAGACAGAAAACCCCAATGTCAACAGCTCTGGAGCCCGAAGAGACCCTGAAGAGTTGGATTCCAAACGTCAAGCAGTTCTGGGGCTCCCCGTCGGAGAGCGTCCCCATTTATACCTCACGGAGGGCTGTGCCCGCTGACAGCTCCCCCAGTCCTCCTGTGTGACAGGAGACCCAGGAAGCCACGTGGCCAGTGTGCAAACGTGCCCCCCCCAGGTGTTCCTGGTTCCCGGACGAGGTGGGGGAAAGATGCCCTCTCGTCCACCTGGGTGCCCACAGGCGCAAAGCGGGAGAGTCAGATGGCGGGTCTGAAAGTCTGTAGGGCTGACGACCTATTTGACTATTTGACTCTGAGCCAAAGCAGAGAGGAGGTCGAAGCCTGGGAGCCCAGATGCTGCACCTCTGCTGAGCTGGTACCCACAGCCCTCCACGGCCGGGGTTCACTGCTCTGCTCCTGGGACCCCGCCCAGAGCCCAGCGTGCCGCAGGCATTCAATCGGTGTTTGCTGCCTGAATGAAAACTGCACCTGCTTTGGGGTCTGGACAACACAGGTTTGAATCATGCATCTGGACTTCTCTGAGCCTCACCGAGGGTCTGAGTTTTCTCATCTGTAAAAGGGGGACAAGACGTCTCCATAACAGTTACTGGGAACACGAATGAGATGGACATACGGCCAGGGACTGACTGATGGGAATGGCTGGGAATACTTCTGAGGAGTAACACTGGGTTTTTGTGATTTTTTTTGTGCACTGGCCTCACATAGAGCCCAAATCCCAGCTCTTGATCACAACAAGATTGGGGGAAAAGCATGAATGGCTCAGTGTAGACCCATCCTCAGTGCAAGGACAAGTGCCACCGCTGTCCTGCAGCTGGACACAGGGGCTTCTCCCTCGCCCTGGGCATGATGGAATCTGCACTGTTCTCGTCCTCAGGGACCAGCACCAGCAGGTGTGGCACGCAACAGGGGCTCCTCCAGGGAGCGGTCATTGCATGAAAGAATGAAACTGACAGGGGGTACCCGGTATGAACAAATACCACACAAGACGATGGTGGTGAACCATGAGCACTAGTTAGAATATAGACTGGGTATTGCTGTAAAACGCAGGTTTGCGGGAAAGATGCCAAAGTAACAAGATCCGTGTTGACTGCTCCTTGCGTGATGGGCTGATTATAAGCATGTTATGATCATAAGCGCTGTTATGCATCCCCATGGTGTCAGGGCCCCAGGCGATGCTGATCCTAAGAAACAGCTTTCATCTTGAGGTCTAAAGCAGCTGCTCGAGCTCCTGCCATCACACCCACATTCCTGCCAGCAGAGAGTAGGAAGGGGAAGTGGAAGGAACTCATTTTTCCTTTAAGGGCATGGCCCAGAAGTTGCTCCTCTCACATCTGACTGGCCAGAACTTAGTCCCAGGGCCACACCTAGCTGCAGAACAAGCTGGGGAGGTGGTCTTTAGCTGGGAGGTCATTGCTGAGCTTAAACCTGGAGGGTCATTCACTAAAACAAGAAGAGGAGATGGATGTTGGGGAAACTTTGTTGGCTCTGCCCCGCCTCATTTTTTTTTTTTCAACGTTTATTTATTTTTGGGACAGAGAGAGACATAGCATGAACGGGGGAGTGCCCTGCCTCATTTTGAAAAGATAGAACGGCCTGTTCATCGGTCATGTGTGGTGGGGCAGGGGGCTTGGAGTGTGAATCTGGCTGAGGATGGTCTTAGGGGAGGCAGAGGTGGATGCTGCTGAGGGGTTCAGAGGAATGTGTGGGACCTGTTAGGGGTAGAGTAGACACCCCGAGAGCCTCCGAGAAGCACAAAGAGTTGGACAAAGAGGCGGTGACAGCCAGCCTGCGGTCTGCCCCGCGTGGTCGTGTTCTAGCCCACGTACGCACACAGAGGGCATGGACAGGGGGCCAGGGACAGCCGATGTGCGTCAGGTAAGCACCACCATGGGAGCCGCACAGGTGCTTGCCAACAGGTCTAAGTGAACCACCAGCGTGTACAAAATGACACGTTTTCCCGTTTTCTCCGAAATATCAGAGCTCAGGCCAGGCTGATCTGACTCTTTAAGATAACGCTTGGCAGGCCCTGGGCAGTGGCCATGAGTTCTGGCTCACCAGCTCCCTACTACTTCCTGCCAGGCCCGCTTCCCTCATTCACTCGCCCTGCCTGTCCGTGTAGAAACAGAGAGGGTGACATCCACGCCACTGAGAGCCCCCACACGGTGTCACCGGAGGCCTAGCTGGGTACACGCATCCCTGGAGGAGAAACGTTCGGCTCATAGTGGCCGTGGCTCATTCCTACATACGCTGTGCCAGACCCTGTCCCAGGATGAAGGTCAGCAGCTAGGGCAGAGAACCCTTAGACAGAGACAGAAACTTCTCTCTCCTGGGAAGAAGTCCAGAGGGAGACAGCCCATGGCCAGCTCTTCAAAGTCATGGAGAACCCGAACCCTACCATCCTCTGGACGAGCCCAGGTCTTTGTGGTGCACGATGGGCCCTGGGGCCCCAGGAACACTCTCCCACATGCCGAGCACGCAGCATGAAGACAAAGAAGTGGGTAAATTGTGTGCTTCCTGTCTTCTAAGGAAATTTCTGGAAACTCCACACGGCACTGACGCTGGGTGGCCCCGTGTCCGGCCGAATACCAGGTTTGTGTTACCAAGAAAGGCGGGAGAACGGGTGGGCTGCCAGAAGCTTCTGCCACGGGATCTTACGCACGTAGTTCATCTATGCCTCGTGTGGCATGAATATTGGCTCAGAGGGGAAACCGCAGCGCACAGAGGTTCCACGTACGTGTGCCAAGCCTCAGCCTGTGAGTGGCCAAGCATCCAGTTCCCACTTGGAGCCCGCACGTCACGCTGCTTCGTGCCTCTGTGCTTGGCTGTACCAGCTCTCTTAACACGGAACTGATCTCAGAGAAGGCCAGATGCCCAGTCACTGTCTACCTTCAAATTTCTTGCCACTGGATGGCATTTCTCCTCCCCCTTCCCCTTCCTCCTCCTCCTCTTCCTCCTCCTTCTCTTCTTCTTCTTCTTCTTCTTCTTCAGGGCTGGGGGTGGGGTGTGATTTGGCCCACCTACGGTGGCAAAGTCCAGCGATGGGACACCGAGGTTCACCCTGCGAGCCCAGGCCTGTGAGGACAGTGTCTCTGGAGGGCAGGAGGAGAGTGGGGTGACGATGGGGTCCCCCTTAGGGGTGGCAGGACTGCTCCCAAAGCGGGGGAGACCCCAAAACAACCGGTTACTTATTACCTCCATTGTTTTCAACATCACCCTTGGCCAGCGCTCAAGAGTGGCTTTATTTTGCAAGCTGCTTTGTGTGTGGAGACACATCCGGGGTTGATAATGCTGCAGACCAGGATGTTTTGGTTCTTCCTTCTTTAAAGGGAAGATCTTGCTGCCACCCGGCTCTGCCTCGCTCTCCAGATCGGAAACTATGTGACCCTCATGATGGGGTTTCAGTTGGACACCTCGGGCCAGATTTCCAAGCTGAAAGGAACATAGAGCTGCACCGGGGCCAAACACATACTCTGGACAGCTGGGTATGATGTTTTGTCCCATCCCTTGAAAACAAAGCTGAAACCGAGCAAAGAATTGCTTTCAAATCAAGTATTTGTTGGCACATGCGTCCCGTTGGTTAGAAAACATGTTTTTTGTTTTAAAATTAGATTTCCCTGGAAAGAACAATGGCAAAATCAAAGGGGACAAGTGTTTGGTGGGGCAGAAAAGAACAAGCTCCTTTGCCCCAAACCCTTCGAGGTCGGGGAGCGCCAAGCTGCTCGCGGCGCCTGGCTTCCTGGCTTGAGTCAGAGGACTGGGCTCGCGGCTTGTCGAGAGTGGCGAAGTTGCCACCTGGGTCCCCGGGAGGCCACCGTGCAAAGCATCCAGACAGACATCTCGCAGCGCTGGCCAGCCTGTGCTCCGGCCCAGCTGTCACACTACCTGAGGGCGCCCCGGGGGCCTGGCATCACTGGGATGACCCTGCCTGTGATGCGCCGCCCCACCCCCCACGCACGCTGGGCTCTTGCTGCCCCAGTGCTGCCCTGCTGGGAGCCAGCACCTCCATGCAGCCCCAGGCTCTGGCCACAGCTGGGGAGACCAGACTTGGAACCTTGACCCAGGGCGGCTGTCAGTAGCCTGGCTTGAGACCCTGGCCCAGAGCCCAGCGTCTGTCCCGCCAAACAGATGCTCTCACTTGGGGCTTTTGGATGCGAAACACACAGAGAAGGATCCAGAGAGCAGGGAGAGACGCGCGGAGAGCAGGCAGTGTGTGGAGGCCATGAAGCAGAGGCCACCAAGCAGCACAAGCCATCGGAGGGGCAGCAGCGAGCCTGAGGACAGGGAGTGGAGGGGGTGCAGACGGCAGATGAGAAGGAGGAGCAAGAAATGAGGCACAGCCGCTGAGGCCAGGGTCCGGGGACATCCAGAACCACGGCCGGGCCTCCAAGCTGCTGCCAGGCGGCCAGAGATGGCACTCTACAGAGAACAGCTACGCCCTGGGATACGCTGGACCCCGCATGCACTGTGATACCTGCTCAGGTGTAACATTCATATACATTTCAGGGGACGTTTTCCGGACTTGGGAGCAGCAGGCATGTACACAAAGGAGGGCTCTTTTTTTTTTTTTTCCAGAGTTGTAGTCAATTCCCCACCTCTTCCAGGAAGCCCTCCCTGACTACCTCTTCACCCATAGTCCTCAGCCCACAGAACTTGTCCCTGAGGGTTCCTAGAGTCCTGTTAGAGCCTAGCCCCTCCATGTTCCATCTCCCACCTTGGCCACAAGCTATCCAAAGACAGGGACTGCTCTGGGTATCCCTAAATCCCTGCGGCACTGAGCTTGAGGCCTGGAGTGTGGCTGAGGATGCCAGGATGTACTGGCAGGTGGCCTGGAGGCTTCGCCTGCATACCC
>NW_024412395.1:9779282-9811382 GCF_014898765.1 Herpailurus yagouaroundi
TGCCAGGATGTACTGGCAGGTGGCCTGGAGGCTTCGCCTGCATACCCCATGATGGAGTCGTATGTGTAGGCAGCCCCACCTGTGCCCCCAGACAGGGAACACCAGCCCTAGTGGCCTCCTAGGACAGAGACCTTTGCCCTTGGCAGAACCAGGGGAGTGGTATCGGCCCTGGCCTTAGGACAGGAGACAGGTGGCCGAGCCCAGCTGGTGAGTCTGTTGGCATTTCAGAGAGAACCAGATGCACAGGCCAGGGCTCAAGGCTGGACCCGCTTGGAAAGGTGGGGAGCTTTTCTCACTTGGTTGGTGCTATCTACCCCTTGGCCATTAGCTAGAACAGTCGTAAAAAAGAAAAAAAAGGCCCTGGGGCTTGCTTTCCTCAGGCAAAGGGGAGGTGGAGAGAAGCCACAAGCCCCCAGCCCAGCCCCAGCCCTCTCTGCCCGCCCTGCTTTGTTCCACATTCCGGTGCACCTGTCCACCTCCCTTGGAGACTGTGAGCTCCAGGAGGCCAGCAAGGCTGAGTCCCGTATCTCCGTGTCCCCAGCAGCCAGCACGAGGCCCGGCATGGAGAAGATGAGGTTTCTTGGGCAGAAGACAGAGATGGGACATCAAGGGGAGCAGGCTGATCCTCGGGGACCTGGATGGGGGCAGAATGAAGTGTGGAGGGCTGGGCCGGAGAAGGAGCCCTGCAGACACTGGTGGAGGGGCTTGGTGGGCACCCCAGGAGGGGCCAACTCCAGGGTGGGCGGGAGACTTGCTTTGCCTGCAAAAGTAGAAGCCATCGCTCTGTCTCCAGTAAGGAGGAGTGGTGAGGGCTGGCCCCAGGCGCCACAAAGGAAGTCACTGGAACTAACAGCCAGGGACAGGACAGATCAGAAACGCAGGCTTTGCTATTTTTTAATAGTCACATGTATGGTCCGTAGTAGATGCTCAAAAATTTGTAGTTACTAATTCTCTCAGCAAGCCCATTTGGGGAGGGTTCCTATTCCCCCTTTCAAATGAGGAAACCGAGGCCCAGAGGAAGCACTAATCTTGCCGAAGCTTAGACACGGGTCAGTGTGTAGGCAGAGATTTGGATCGGGCATCTCAGGTTCCCAAGGGTAGGCTCTTTCCACTCAGCCCTCAGCCCCGTTCTGGAAATGGCCTCAGGTAGGACACAGAGGTGGGGCTAGTGGGCACCTGGGGCCAAGAACCCCCCCTCACCTGGCTCAGGAGGAGCCAGTGGCCCTGCGGACTAATCCGCTCAAGCACCATCTGGCCAAAGGGACTCGCCAGTTCCCCCGATACATCCCCTCCAAGTCAGGCCCTCAGGCTCCGCGTCCTTTAAAATTTTTGTCTTCTTAATTTGGGGGAAAGGAATAAAAACTGGAAATGAAAAGTGATTGCAAAGCCCCAGCGGCAGGTGTGGGGGTCACTTGGAAGCCCTGCAGCCACAAGGAGCTGGCCCTGGCATGTCTCGTCCCTAGGCCCATCTGCATATCCTTAATCATGATTCCAGCCACAACTGTCCATATGCACGGCTTTCAGGGCAGGACTTTCAGGGCAGGAAAGACGGAGTGAGAAAGCTCAGCCGTCGAAGACCACAGCGCCACCAGTGACTTTGAAACATAAAGCTTTCTGAATTCTGGGGTTCTGGCCGTTCGGATTCCTGGGAACCCAGTGTCACTACCCGTCATTGACAGGAGATCTGGGGGTACCCGAGTGAGTGAGTGCCCACTCTTGAGAGCAGATAAGGTGCCGTCAGGTTCTATGCGGGAGGGAAAGATAGGGAGAGTGACCAGGATGCAGCAGGCCACAGGCCAAGGCCCCAGGCATCCACGAGGTGGGAGGTGGCAGGACCAGAGCCAGGGAGTGACGGGGTTGGAGAGCAGGATCCTGTCACGGGGCCGTGGCTTAGCCACACCTCACGCCAAGCCTCCCACTGCCTGGTGAGGACCTTGGGTTGGCGACAGCATGGTGACTGGCCGGCACCCCACCCCACGTGCCCTGCCTACACGCACATCCAGATTCTGATTGCCCGGGGCACCCGTACATCCCAGGACTAAAAGTCTACTCTTGGCGATGGTGTGAGTTAGGGTAGGCTGAACTGCTGTAACACACAGACCCCGGCAAGTTACAGCTTAAACCCAAGAGAAATGTATCACTCTCCCATCAAACGGTCAAGGATGGAGGTTCTAGGCTGGTGGGGGCTTGGCTCCATGGGGTCCTTCAAGGATCCTGGCTGACTGCAGTTTTGTGATCCTCAACTGGGTACCCAAAGGCCACCCTGGGCATCCACCCTGGTCAGTGGGAAGGAAGAGCATGGAGGGGTGTGCCCAGGGAGTGTCCAGGGGCCGAGACTGGAACTGGTGCGGCTCATGTCTGTTTGCCTTCCTTTGCCTAGAACTCAGGCACCTGGCCACGTCCAACTGCAAGGGGGCTGGGATACGGAGCCTGGTAGGTAGCCTTGTGATGAAGGGGAGGGCAGGTGCATACAGGGGAGGGGTACAGAGACGTAGAGTCTATTCCCCTGTCCCTGCGGTGGGGGGCCAGGGTGGAGGAGTGAGGTAGGGGAAGCCCCAGGCCTCCACAAAATACATTGCCATGGGGAAAATAAGCAGGGCTCCAGCCTCTCTGCCCCATGCCCCTCCCCTGCCACGTCAGCAAGCCTGGCCAGCCCCATGCCCCTCCCCTGCCAGGTCAGCTCTTCCATTAGCTGCACGGCAACCCCCCCACCTTCCCACCGGCCCTGGAAGCACAGAAATGTTGTTCTGATCTTCCTTAAATGGGCACGGGTCTGATTTCATTTGGCTCAAAGATTTCATCCACACGGAGCACCTGCTGTGTCCCGAAGCCTGGGCCAGCCCTGTGGGGCGGTCACAGGGGGCGCTGTGGGGAAAGCGCAAAGGATCACAGTGGATAAATGTCCAACTCCAGGCTCCATGCTGGGTGGGGCTCAGGGAGTCTGGTGCAGAGAGAAGATTCCAGAAATACGAGCCTAGCAGCAAGGAGGATGCTGGGATCACAGAGGTCCAAAAGGAGAGGTCAGGGGCCCAGGTGAGAGGTCACCTAGGGGGCCTGGGGGGCAGGGTGCTGTGGAGGGATGGAGAGTCGACACTCCTATCTAAAGGGACCACCTGCCACTTAGCAACAGCTGCTTGGCACCTGGCAGGAATTGGCACCCAGTGTGGCCCAGTCTTCTGATTTGTCTAGAGAAGCCAGAAATGCAGGGTGCGTGTCTGTGTCTGTGTCTGTATGTGAGCGAGTGTGTGTGTGCAGAGAAACAGAGAGAGGGGGAGAGAGAGGTTGAGGCCCTAGACACCGACCGAAGGCTGAGGAAGCTTGGCTGCAAGCAAGATTGAGTCCTGGGGCCACCCTGGCACCCTTTGCAATAGAGATACACCCAGGGACCAAGTGACAGGATTCAGAAGGCTCTGACCCCGGTGACTGGAAGATTCGGGAGCCTGACTGGTGACCGAGAGGCCTAGTCACTGTACTGAATGGGCCAGCTTCTCTGTTCCAGATGTCTGTCGCCGTTCTTCACTAACTCGCACAAGAAGCTGCTGGGGTGGCTGTGGTGACACCCCGTCCCACAGCCAAAAAGGCTGTGCTCAGAGAGGTGTGGTCACTGTGCAAGGTCACACAGCTCACAAGCAGCCCTGCGAGGCTGTGCTGAGCCTTAAGGGTGATGGGGACCAGACCCCCTCTTCAGGGAGGGAAATGGAGCTCAGAGCAAGACAGTGATTTGCCTCAAGTTGCCCAAGAGAGAGGCGGCGGTGGGGACCAGGCTCCAGGCTGTCTACGTTCATTTCCTTTCACTGGGTGCTCTTGCCGGCTCAGCCCCCGGGGCTCCTTGCACAACCGTGACTGCGGTTGGAAGCTTGGTCCTGGGCCCCGCCCCCCCGCAGGGCCTCATCTCCCACCCCACCCCACCCCCCACTGCCCGGTACAGGGAGACTTTCATGAAGCGCATAATCACCTGCTAACTTATCTTCTTGCCAAACTTGAACTTTGGTCCACCCAGTTTTCCGAAGCCGGGCCCACCTGCATTGCACTTCTGGCAGGATGTGAAGGACACCACGGGAATCTCCCTGAGCTCAGGGCTTCTGCAGATGATTAATGACACATGCAGCCTAAATTTAGGACAGTGCACATCTGCCCAGCGTGGCCTGGGGAAGATCTCTGTCTTGAAGCAGAGAGCTAGCCTCGCTGGCCTCAGGTAACCCTTCCCGATGGAGACCATCGTGACTGGGAAGGCTCGGAGTCACTGCTCTGCCACCCCAGAAAGGGACCGACCTTGAAGTCCCTGCTGGGGTGGAAGGACTGCCATGTGCCTTTCCCCTCTTGTAAAGAGGCATCCGGGTCCCAACTTGTGGAGAAGGTCCTCTGCAGTTTAGGCTTCCCTAACCTCTTCCTCCAGCCCCCTTTCCCTCTCCCCTTCTCCGTTCAAACCTCTCTGGATCAGCTGCCAGGATCCCCCTAACTCACACCCACTGAGGCACAAGTCACTGAGAATGGCTTACAGGCTGCCCTTCCCAGAGTCATTGGCATTGCAAACAATGCTATGGTCATTTTACCCAAAAGGGTGATGTCTCAGCCATCAGCAACTGGGAATTTTGGAGATCCCCTGGGACATTGTCAAACTCTACCCCAGTTTTCTTGTAGTGTCTGCCCTGGAAGCCCCCCCCCCCTTCTCAAAATATTATCCTTCTTCAGATATCACCCATTTACAAAACAACCTACCCTAAAAACAACTTTGGATGAAGTTCAACTGCCTTGCTTTCATTACTGGGGCAGGTGGCGTGTCCTAACCATGATTAATAGGGCTTCTGATCAGCAGAACTCTGGGTAAAAGGGACGCCCCATAGTTTGTGGGGCGCAGTTAGCTACCCCTTGAGTCTGACATTTTGTTTCAGGAGTGCATTGTTGACGAGTCCCAGGTCGGACCATAAGAGCTCTTTGAATTCCAAAGCATCAGCTCAACAATACTTGGCTCCTTCACTCCCTCACTCACATAACCCAGTACTTACTAAATGCCTACCGTGTATGGCCGTATGCTAATTAGGTTTGGGGTACAGTTAGTATGACACAGACCCAGCGTGACAGTGATTCAAACAAGACAGAGGATTAGCTCTCTGTCATTGTTAATTGTATGTGTCGACTTGACTGGGCTAAGGGATGCCCAGAGAGCTGGTGAAACATTAGTTCTGGGTAACTAGTTCTGGGTAAAACATTAGCGTCTGGGAGGGTGTTTCCAGAAGAGGTTAGTATTAGATTCAGTAGACTGAGTAAAGAAGATTGCCCTCACCAATGTGAGCAGGCATCATCCAATCCACTGAGGGCCAGGATAGAACAGGCGGGCAGTTCACAAGATCCTCCTTGTGAACTGGGACACCCATCTTCTCCTGTCCTTGGACATGAACGTTTAGGCTTGGACAGGAACTGCACCACCAACGACCTTGATCTGCAGCTTGCGGCCAGCCGATTGTGGTGCTTCTTGGCCTCCAGAATCACGCGAGCCAATTCCTATAATCAATTTCCTCTTATATATTTTTATATTCAATTGGTTTTGTTTCTCCGGAGGACCCGGACACGTACATTCTCCCTTGCCAAAGGCCCACGTGTTACTTTGCTCGGGACCCTCCAACTTGACACTGGGCATTTCTGGAGTGACAGCATTGTTTGCATGGTCCCAAATGGCAGCCCACCTTACAACTGTATTGCAGAGGGGCGGGGGGAGGAGGTGAAGGAGTAAGGGCACAGCCAGGAGTTGTGCACATCATGGCCACTCACATCCTGTTTGCCAGAACTTGGGCTCAGGGCCACACCCAGCTGCAAGGGAGGCTGGGAAATGTGGTCTTCATTTTGGGTGGACACAGGCCAGCCAAACATCAGGTGGTCTGCCACTTGGAGAAAGAAGGAGAAAATAAATCTCAGGGGACAACTAGTAGGCTCTGACAAAGCTGGGTGATAAAACAGACATGCTCCCGCCCCAAGGGGACTCATAACTTGACGCGCAAATGGATATTAAATGACAAACGATCCCAAGAGTTAACGGTGCCCACTCTGCAGAGGGGTATTAAGGAACGCACAGGGAGCCCTAACAGGGGCTCAGGGCAGGCTTCTCTGAGGAAGGGACATCAGAGCACAGAGCTGAAGGATGACAGGTTAGAGGAAAGAGGGAGAAACTGGGAAGCAGTAAGGAGAGCCTGCCAGGAATCCTGTGGCAGGCAGGGAGGTGGCATTTAGGAGGACTAGCAAGAAGGCCGCTGTGGTTGGATCCCAGTAAGCAGTGGGGACAGGGTGGGGGGTGAGAGGAGTGGTGTGGACAGGCAGGGCCTTATAACTGAGGTGGGGTGTTTGGCGACTTTCTTCCAGGGTGGTGGGAAGCTTCTGGAATGTTTGGTGGAGGGGTGAGCCCCTGCACTGCAGTTTCTGGTCATTCTATTCGATCGCCTGGTGTCTCTGAAAATGGGGATCTTGGAACTCAGCAAAGGTTACAGGGGTGCAGGGGGGAAGTCCGTCCCAGGGGCGGTGGAGAGAGGGAGTGGACAGAGAGGCTTGCCGGGCTCTACTGTGCGCCAGGCGTCTTGTGCCAAATTAGAACCACAGACGTTGGATTTGAGAAAATGGACAGAACATTAGCCCAGCTTCTTTGCGGGACAGGCAAAGGAGGCTGAGCCCAGAGAGGGAAAGAGGCCCAGCCAGGTCACCCGGCAGGGTGGTGGCAAAGCTAGCGCCAGAACTGACTCCTTCTGACGTCCTAGGTGGTGCAGGACCGGGGGAGGCTGGTTGGGCTGGGGTCACTGGGTCAAACGGATGTCACCTAGCTCCTGGGAGCTACCTGTCTGAAGCAGCATCAGAAATTTAAACCTGCTAATTAATTTCTCATTCAGCCCTAAGCCATAAAATCAAACCACACACTGAGCTGCCCACTGTGGCCTGACAGCTGGCCTGTCACGATTGGTAGGAGTGGCACCAACAGCAGACCCGCGTGGTGTCCGGGCACCCAGTAACTTGAGGCCACCAGCTGGGCTCACTAACGCTGTCAGTCTCCCCCAGCTGCTAAACTGCCTAGGCACCCACATTGGGGTGTTTCCCCAGCCTTGGGGTATAGAACAGTCCTGGGCCCAGCAAGGGCTAAGTCTTCTTCACTCAGCAACCAAGTGATGCGACTGGCCCAACACAAGACACAGGAGGGGAAGCAGGGAAGCATGGAGAAGGCCATGCTCACGAGTTCAGGTTAGCATAAGGACTTAAGACTCAGTGGGGCTCGGGGCGCCTGGGTGGCTCAGTCGGTTGAGTCTCCGACTTCAGCTCAGGTCATGATCTCACCGTCCGTGAGTTCGAGCCCCGCGTCGGGCTCTGTGCTGACAGCTCAGAGCCTGGAGCCTGCTCCGGATTCTGTGTCTCCCTTTCTCTCTGCACCTACCCTGATCTCTCTCTCTCCTCTCTCTCTTTCTCTCTCAAAAATAAACGTTAAAAAATTAAAAAAAAAAAGAGAATCCGTGGGGTTCATAGGCATTCATCATCTGAGCCAAAGCTCACATTGCATAGTCAGAGAACTGAGTTCAGAGAAGTAGGAGCTATGCCCAAGGTCACATAGCACAAGGCTGGAGCTCTAACTCCCTTGTCAATCAAATGTTTTTCCTATTCCACCACATTGAGATCGTTCCTTTTCCACCATCATTACTAATCTGAGTCTCTCTTTCACGGATTTGTTCACCTCATCAACTACCACCTCCTAAGCCCCTGCTGAGTGCCAGACACTGTGCTAGGTACTGGGATACAGGAAGCAGTCGTGTGGAAAGGTCTAGGAGCATGAAGAGAGCCATTCACTGAGGTTAGTACAAGGTACATGAGTGCACAGGAAAAGGGAGGGGCAGGGGCAGAGACCATAACTCAGAAGGGATAAGCCATCATGTGGATTGCATTAGATAGGGTCGGAAAACCCCACAGTAACAATAGCATAAACAAGGCACTCTCTTTCTTGTAAAATTCCTTGGCTAGTGTGGTGATTTTGATCCGTAAAGATCTTGAGGGCTCAGCCTCCTTGCACTCACTGCATCACTATCCCTAGAGAAATGTCCTGGTCCTCATAGGCCATGATGGTGACTAGAGCTCCAGCCACCACATCTGCACTCCAGGCAGCAGGACGGAAGGGCAAAGAAGAAGGAGGCCAACATATGTTCACAAAAATGCTTGTTACAAGAATGTTCACTGTTAAGAACAAGGAAGGGTTGAGATTTTACCCAATTAGAAAGCTATCAAGTGAGCCTGTCACTGTTTTATGAAGGCTGGCAGGAGATGCAAGAACACTGCGTCAGAGACAAAAGACTTTATTACTCCCTGCAGAACAAGCAGCATGAGCATCAGCATATTTGCATTAGCTCCTTTTGTCCCCAGGTCGCAGGAGGTCAATGTGGATAAGCACACGCATGTGAGATGCATTTCAGGAAGGGAACCCTGAGCTTAGGGAACCCAGATCTTTTATAACGGGCAGTAAGCCCACACCTGCCCTTTGCTCCGCTGCAGACACTTCATCTTTCAAGACCATCCTCAGTAAGTACACTTGAAAAGATAGTCCCAAACAGAGAGCAGTCGGAGCCTCATTCTCAAGAGGTGGGAAATGTGAACAACCCATGGGGAAATTGTCTGCCAATACATGGCATTTATTTACGATAGCCCCAAACTGGAAACAGCCCAGGGTCAACCAACAAGGAAATGGATATATTCACAGAGTTGACCACTGCTTGCCAATAAAAAGAAACTATTGATAGTTGCAATAACAAGGATGATCCTCAAAAACATGCTCACCCAAACACATCAGACACAAAAGAGTACATACCGTATGACCCATTTAAATGAAATTCTACAACAGAAAAAGCTAAGAGAGAAATATCAGAACAATCGCTGCCTACCAACGGGGAGAGGGTCAAGGGTTGCACTTCACGTTTGTTCATGTCGTTATATGTGAATTGCACATCAGTGTATCATAAACCAATACACACTTAGGTATCTGGAGGGAAGGATACTAGTGTCTGCAATTTACTCTGGATATGAATCAAAAATAGGATTGTTAATGGTTAAATAGAAGGGTGGATGGATCACCCAGAATGTACGAGGTGGGTATGCAGGTGTTCACAGAATAACTCTTCCAATTTTTCTGTATACTTGATCATTTTTATGATACAATGTTGGCAAAAAACATAAGTGGCAGAGGTCACATACCCGCTGTCCTTTAAGAAGCTTCCCAGAAGCTGCCACATGACATGTCTGCTTTATCCTATTGGCCTGAACTTAGTCACATGGTCATATCCAGCTGCAAGGGAAGTTGGGAAGTGTAGTCTTTGTTCCAAGTACCCTTGGATCTGGGTAACACCTCTAATGGTAAGAAAAAAGGAGAGAATGGATATTAGAGGTCACCCAGCAGCCCACACAGTGCCTTTGTGTGAATTAGGAAAAGACAGCACTTCCTCTAGGCACAAGGGCTCGGTGCCTGTGCAGCTTGGCAAGCAGAGTGTGGACTAGCTTCATCCTCACTTGTCCCGAGGCCAGATGTCCTTGAGCAGGCATGACCTGTGCAGCACACACTTAAGCAGGCAGCATAAAGTCTGGCACCTTTATTAAAAGAAAAGGGGGAAAAAAAAAAAAAGGCTGACTACTTAACTAAATGGGTTTAAAATGATCGCGGAAACCCCTTGAGAATAAAAATGGGTCTGTTTCTGTGTCGGTTTGATTTCCAACAAGAGAGCTATATTTGAATATCAGGAGGACAGTTTGCTGGTTTTCATGGTCCATGCCTTTGCCTCTGGACCTTTACACACGCGACACGAGCCCACAGACATTTGGAGAAATGATTTATTTTGTTTTATTTTAAATTTTTCAATGTTTATTTATTTTTGAGAGAGAGCGAGCGAGCACATGAGTGGGGGAGAGGCGGAGAGGGAGGGAGACAGAACCGGAAGCAGGCCCCAGGCTCCGAGCTGTCAGCACAGAGCCCGATGCGGGGCTCGAACCCATGACCGTGAGATCGTGACCTGAGTTGAAGTTGGATGCTCAACCGACTGAGCCACCCAGGAGCCCTGAGAAATGATTTATTTTCGAAAGGCCACTATTTTGTCCTCCTGAGTTTGTCCAATGGTGAGCTGCTTGTTTTGTGACGAAGCAGTTTTGATGTGGAGGCTGCCACCATGGAAGAAAGAGCTCACCCCAAAGTCTCTCGAAGGGCAAGCAGACACCTCAGATACGTGGCATGTCACCCCGCAAGAAAACGCGCCTTAACAGAGCAAGGAACCTGCCGCTCTATGTGGGCTTCTGGTAGTTCATCAGAGTGGCAAATCCCAGGTCAGATCCCCGGGGGCCAACAGCATTGCAGGGAATCAATCTTCATGGCAGAGGCTGAAAGAGCCGAGCTTTATATTTTTTTGATGTTTCCGGAACACGTTTGGAGGCAAAAGATGAGATTTTCAAAATGGAAACGTTCGAGGAGTGTTGCATAATCCCGGGCAGACCCAAAGCGGTGATGTCGTCAAATAGCTCTCCCTATTGTGTGAGTATGATTCATGTCTGGGCTACACATGGAATCCAAGCTGTCTGGGATTTCTGTGGAAGACATGGGGTAACCCTATGTTTGTCTTGCGTGAGGCCAGAGAGGCCAAGGTTACGCTGCCCCTTGCCAACGAGCAGAGCAGGAGGCTCTGAAACATGGAGTATGTGTATATGGGGCGTAGTGGAATCGAGCAGCACGTGTAGCCTGAGAACCCTCCTCCTTTCCCCCTTTAAGACCCGCTGCCCTAGAGGGAGGGACGGGCACACAGCGCCCTTGGAGGGTTCCCTTCCTCAGCGGAAGGTCCTCTCATTCACCAAACTGCCGAGGTTGGAAACTTGAGCATCATCCTTCACTCCTGTCTTTCTGGGTCAATCCAGCATCTGACACTTCTCCCATGGGATCAGATAGATGGATCAGACCCATCTACTGCCATGGTGATGGCCATGGTCCCCTACCTGGGCTCCCACATTCTATCTCTGTCCCTCTACAACCTGGTCTCCCCACACAATCAGAGTAATTGTTGAGAAAACCCAACATCAGGGGTCACTCGTCTGCTCAAAATGCTCTGCAGGCTTAATAACTCCGCAGAGCCAACTTTAAACTTTGAACCCTGACCTGTGAGGCCCTTCTCCATCCTGGCTGCTTTTAGAATCACCTGGGAGCCCTACTACTCCTGATGCCCAGGCTGTCCGCCAGACTCAGTGACTCCGGGGTGCAGCCAAGTCTGGAGCCAGCGAGCACCTGCGCCCCCGCCACTCTGCCACTCTGTGTCTTCCGTTTTCCCTTTGCTCCCACACACCAGCCTCCCCCACCTCTTTATGCTCTGCCGCAAGGCCACTGCCTCTGCCTGGACAGCTCCCTCACTTCCTTCATTCAGGTCTCTGCGCAAACACTACCCCCTCACAGGGGCCAGCCCATCACCTTTTTCATCCTGATCCTTTTCCCAAAAGGTGCTCTCACCACAGAGGGCTGAGCGGCTCCTGTTTTGTTCCAGAGCCGGAAGTCTAGCAGGGTGCAGGCACCTGGTAGACACTTAAAAACAAATTTTTTTTAAACGTTTATTTATTTTTGAGACAGAGAGAGACAGAGCATGAACGGGGGAGGGTCACAGAGAGAGGGAGACACAGAATCTGAAACAGGCTCCAGGCTCTGAGCTGTCAGTACAGAGCCCGATGCGGGGCTCGAACTCACGGACTGCGAGATCATGGCCTGAGCCGAAGTCGGATGCTTAACCGACCAAGCCACCCAGGCACCCCGATGGTAGTAGACACTTAAATTAGGTTTCTTGAGGGCAGGAAGAATGAGTAAGGATTGTCACTCTACCCAGACTAACAGAATTTGCCATGGAGGCAATTTTCCCTAGTAGAAGGGAGCTGTCAAATTAAAAATACATATATATATTTTTATGTTTATTTATTTATTTTGAGAGAGAGAAAGAGAGCAAGCAGGGGAGGGGCAGAGAGAGACACAGAGAGAGAGAGAGAGAGAGAGAGAGAGAGAGAGAGAGAATCCCAAGCAGGCTCCACACTATCAGAGTGGAGTCTGATGCGGGGCTCAAACTCATCAACCAGGAGCTCATGACCTGAGCCAAAACTAAGAGTCAGAGGGTTCTGCTTCCCGGCTTAACGGAGTGAGCCACCCAGGCGCCCAGGAGCTGTCTAATTAAATAACAAAGGGCTAGGACCTAAACCGCAGTGGTTAAGTGCTTGGTCAGGACCTTATCTGCTTCCCTGTGTAAAAGTCTTCATCTCGCTGCCTCAGTTTCTTTAGCTGTACAGTGCGAATAATTGGACTTCCTTCTTAGAGTGATTTTGAAGAGTAAATGCAGCAATAGAAATGAAACTTTTGGCCCCATTCAAGGCTCAATAGCATAATTACGGGTCAGGAGCTTGTAAACTCCAAGCCGAAGAGCTTGAAGAGTTAACTATTCTCCGATTACCTGATTTAGGTTAACAGTGAACTCTTACTATTACCAACTAGGATGGCAGCCAGAGTGGCGCGGTGCGTGGTCCGAAGGTGCACAGCCACCGGGCTCCAGGGCCGGGCCGACCCTAGCCCCCCCCCCCCCCCCCCCCCCCCCGCGCCACCCCCGCGCGGGTCCGCCTCGGGTCAAAGCAACGGGCGCCGGCGACCCCGCCCGAGGGCGGCCGAGGGCAAGACCAGGCCCGCGGGGCGGCTTTGTGCGCGGCCTGATTTCCATTTCCCCAGATAAACACGCGGCGGGGGCCGCGACCTCGCTGCATAGCAAATGCCTCGGCTCCCCGCCCCGCGTGGGGCCCGCGAATGAGCTGATTTACTCCTATTTTGCATATTAATTGATCTAAACGCCACCCGTTCTGGGAACAATTAAAGAGGCCCTCTGGCGCCCGGGGCTGCCGCGGCGGCGAAGTGGCGGGCGCCCCCTCGGGGCCGCGGGGGGCGCGGGGGCCGGGCAGGGGGCGCAGGAGCCGCGGGGCAGCGGACCAGGCGGGGGAGCGGGCGGGGCAGGAGGTCCTTGGCGGGGGTGGGGGAGCTCGAGACGAGGGGGCTCGGGGGGGCGGCGGGATGGGGCGCGGGGGCCGTGGGCCCGCACCGACGCTGCGCTCCCGCACAGAGTGGCCTTCGTGAGGGCTCCGGGCAGTTCGAGAAAGCTCCCGTGCGCGCCCTACCCTCCCACCCTGCGGTAAAGACGCCCCGAGGCTGTCCAGGGCCAGGTGGAAGGACCTGCGCCTTCACAGACGTAGGGCCTTTATGCTTACCCCTGCCAATGCGTTATCCTTAAGACCCTCGCTTTTCCAACGGGATTGGCCGACTCAGGGGCTAACAGGTGGAATCTGCCTCCTGCCTGGGTGACTGGCCCATGCCCTTTTTCTTGGATGTGCTGCAGCCCAGGCAGGGGCTCAGCAGCCCCACCATTACTTTTTCCAGACCTTTCCACACCCCTTGGTCTGAGCCATTGAGCTGGGACTTATAGTGCTGACATGCCACCCTGCAGCTCTGCGCCATTGGACGTCTCCAGGCCGGTAGTGGAAGGGAGCTCAGAGGAAGTGGGCGGCCTCAGAGCTCATGTTCCTTAGAACATGTACCTTCCCCAGTGCTGCTCACCCCTCTGCTGGGGTGGAAACCGAGTAGTCCCCCTTGACTCTCTTTCCTGACACGATGGCTCTCACCTCATCTCTACCCACACATTCACAAAACACCCTGACGTGTCTCTAGTCCCACTTCCCCCGCCGTGCACCATCCGGCCGTGCACCATCCGGACAGGTACCTGGAACTTTGTTGTTTGCTGCCACTGTGGCCCTACGGTCTCCTTCCCACGTGGGTGTTAGGGGCAGCCTTTCGAGAGGTAAATCAGACCGAGTTACTGCGCCTCTCCCATCCCCTACCCGCAGTCCTTGGAAGCCTTCCCTTTGCTCTCAGAAATCGACATGCCTTTTCATTCCCGTGTGGGAATCAGCCTCCTTACTGTCCCCCAGCCTCTACAAGCATATTCCAAACCTCTTTTGAGTGAGAATATTTATATAGAGATTCATCTGACAGCTAAAGAGCCAGGGGAACAGTGTCTCAGGCAGAGGAAATAGTAAGTGTGGGGCCCTGAGGCAAAGAAGGCCAAGGCCACTTCAGGGATGGCCCAAGGCCTCTATGGCTCCGGGTGCAAGCCAGCACAATGAGATGGGCACTGGCCAGATCTCTCAGGTAAAGAGTTGGGATTTTCAGCAGGAGTGTGGCCTGGTCTGGTTCACACGTTCATGAGCATTTGCCCACTTAAGTGAGAAGCTTCGGGTACTTTCTTGGTTCCTCCTCCAATAGTTCCTGCCGTATCTGTCTCTCCCTCTTTCTTACACACACACACACACACACACACACACACACACACACACACAGCTACACCTCTAATTTGTCCCCAAGTCCCGTGGATTCAAGCCCCAAATTCCTTCTGGGCAAGCCTCTCCTGTCTGTTGCCCCTGCCATGACTTATTACCTGAGGGACCACAACAGCCTAGAAACTGCCCCTGCCACCATGCCCCACCCCCCTGCCCCCAGGCCACCTGCGGCAGCCTCTTGCCCTCACCCCCACCCCTGGGGTCCTGGCTCACCAGCCAGTACTCCCCTGCACTTGCTCTGGTCACTGGTACTATCGGAGCCCGTGTGCCCCATCCTCAGAGCAAAGGACAGTGGCTCAGTTGACCATTCCATGTAGGAATGAGGGCCCAGGGCTTCCAGACACTTAGGCATTTTAGGGGAAGTCTGAAATCCAGATATTTTGGTGAAGTCTCCCAGTTGAAAAATAGTAGATCACAACTAAAAATGTTTTAACACTGGCAGAACCAAACAAATTATGGGTAGCAGGTCTCATCCAGGCCTTCCCACTGGCAGCCGCTGCTATGGCAGTGTTGGGACTGTTCCCTGTCACCTGGCGTTGAGCTAGAGGAGAAGTTTAATTGAGGATTGTTCCCAGATCGCCTGTTTTCTTCCGGTACTTCAAGGATTTCGTGATTTCATTGAAATCTTTGTTTGATTCATGTGGAATTTGTTTTGGTGTAACATGTGAAGTGAAGACCTAAATTTCTTTTACAGATGGTTAGCCAATTGTCTCTGTAATGTGGATAAATTCTGTTTTTAAAATGCCAACTTGATCACATAGTAACTTACTATATATATTAGGTGACTTCCTATAATTACTGACTTACATGTCTATTCATGGACTTGTACCAGAGTTTAATTATTTTAGCTGTGGAATAGATTTAAAATACATATAAAAGTGGGGCGCCTCGGTGGCTCAGCCGGTTGAGCGTCCGACTTCGGCTCAGGTCATGATCTTGAGGTTCGTGAGTTCGAGCCCATGTTGGGCTCTGTGCTGACAGCTTGGAGCCTGGAGCCTGCTTCGGATTCTGCATCTCCCTCTCTCTCTTCCCTACCCCCTTTCATGCTCTGTCTCTCTCTGTCTCAAAAATAAACAGTAAAAAGGTTTTTTTTTTTTTAATAAAAAATACATATAAATGTCTGGTAGGGTTATCTCTGCTGTTTACATTTCTTTTTCAGATTTTTCCTGGATAATCACGCTTGTATATTTTTCCATATCAACTAAAAAAAGTTTTTTTTAATGTTTGTTTATTTTTGAGAGAGACAGAGAGACTATGAGTGGGGGAGGGGCAGAGAGAGGGAGACACAGAATCTGAAGCAGGCTCCAGGCTCTGAGCTGTCAGCACACAGCCTGACATGGGACTTGAACCCACAAATCACGAGATCATGACCTGAGCCAAAGTCCAATGCTGAACCAACGGAGCCACCCAGGCACCCCTCAACTTTAGAATCAACTTGTCTAGTTCCATGAGAAACCCTGTTGGTGTTTTTGTTGTGATTGCGTTGATGTGTCAATTACCTTATGGAGAACCGACATCCTTATAATGTTGAATCTTTTTATCCAAGAATGTGGTATAAATTCACATTTGTGCCCTTCGGGAGCATTCAAAAAGTGTCCTTCACATAGATTTTGTTTTTAAAAAAGCTCTCATTTCTAGGCTCCTTTTGCAAATTGAGTCTGTTAATCTGCTTTAGGACAGGTTGTTGTCTTTCTATTTGAAGGCTATTGATAAGAGAATATGAATTTACTCAATTGCTACTTTGCTCACATTATTTTCTCATTGTCGATATTTTGTCAGTTGATTCTTATGGGTTTTCCAGGCAAATGGTCAAATCATCTCTCCAATTTCATACCTCTTTCCTGTTGTATTCACTGGTCTCCAGAAAGGTGGTAACCATATGGCAGTATTTCTAATTATCTCCCCTTGGCTTCAGGTTAAAATATAAAAGTGTCAACTTATTATCCATCGAGTCTAACTTCTTAAAGCTTTTTCAAAAATTAGAATAAATATTGAATTTTATGAAAGAAATTTTTAGATCATCACATAATGATGATCAAGAACCAGAATGACACTAGACTTGTTATCTTCAACCCAGAACACCACATGCCAATAGAGAACTTCAGAATTCTGGGAGAAGATTATTTCCAACCCAGATTTATGCATCCAGCCAAACTGTCAATCAATTATCCAAAAACTGAACTTCCATATGCAGTTTCCAAGGAAGCTATTGGCAAACGTATTACAACAAAATGATGGGAGAAAACCAAGAAAGAAGATGGCTTAAGAGCTAAGAAACAAGGAACCAAACAGGAGGTGAAGGGAATTTCCAGGATAATGATGACATGTCAGGACTACTACACTGCCAGAAGAGCTACTGGTCCAGGTAGGAACAGGAGGACAGAGAGCTTCAATAGAAAAGTAGAATTGATAGGTTACCAAATGTGTTTGCATGTATTGCTAGAAATTCAGACATGTTTGTGGGAAGAATTAGTGATGTTACTAATTTAATGATGTTAGTGATGTTATGAATGAAAACTGAGGTAATTACTAACTCCAGAGAAAACAAAAAACCTGTAGAAGGCAGCAACTTAACCATTATATAGTATGTTGTTTAGCTGTGCTAACATATATGTAGATATGACTGTAAAAACTGAGTATTGGTTTAGCAACTGTGATAGAACTATCTAGAAAGGAAAAATGGGGTGTGTATGTGTGTGTGTATGTAATGCCTGTTGGAGCATAGGCAGTCTTCCACAGGAGGAAGCCAATAAGTAATATCTTTAAAAATAAAGGTCAGGGTGCCTGGGGGGCTCAGTTGGTCAAGCATCTGACTCTTGATTTCGGCTCAGGTCATGATCTCACGGTTCATGGGTTCAAGCCCCGCATTGGGCTCTGTGCCGCCAGTGAAGAACCTGCTTGGGATTCTCCCTCTCCCTCTGTTCCTCCCCCGTGTGCACTCTCTCTCAAAAAATAAATAAATAAACTTTAATAAAAGGGTCAGGAATGATATTTAGAAATATGAAAGTAAATGTCAGAAGGAATACCTAAAATGCTGAAAGTAGTTGCCTCAGAGGAGGGGGCTAGGTGGTGAGTGAAGGGGCAGGACTGCTGCTTCTGATTATCAGCTGCATGGTACCATTTGACTTTTAAAATTTTCTGTGTAAATATTTTGATAAAAATAGGAATTTAACTTTTTTTTTTAAATTTTTTTTTTCAACGTTTATTTATTTTTGGGACAGAGAGAGACAGAGCATGAACAGGGGAGGGGCAGAGAGAGAGGGAGACACAGAATCGGAAACAGGCTCCAGGCTCTGAGCCGTCAGCCCAGAGCCTGACGCGGGGCTCGAACTCCCGGACCGCGAGATCGTGACCTGGCTGAAGTCGGACGCTTAACAGACTGCGCCACCCAGGCGCCCCGGAATTTAACTTTTAAACGTTCATGTGTGTATTACCTACGGGCACCTTTGGTACCACCTCTGCTCTCAGTAAAATAAGCTGTCCAAAATTTGGGCAGGCCAAGATGCCAGTCCCAGCTCTGCAGATTGCTAGCTGTGTGACCCTGGGCGAATAGCTCAGTCTCTCTGAGCCTCCATTTTTTTTCTTCTAGAAAGTTGAGATCATTCAGTACCTATATCATACAGTTACTGAGAGGATAAAATGAGACCATTTCTGGGACTGGCATATAGAATCATCCAATAAAAAGTGCCTGCTTTTGTGGTTATTGTTTAAGTTTTACGTCCTCAATTCTTAAATGATTAACAGTGGGCAGCTTGCATAACTTCTCCGAGCCTCATGTTCAAAATGGGAATAAAATACAAGCCTCTGAAAAGGTAAATAGGATAATGAGGGTAGACGACGTGGCACCTTATCTCTCTAAGCCTCAGATTTACCCTTTTTAAAAAAAATTTTTAATTATGTTTATTTATTTTGAGAGACAGACAGAGTACGAGTGGGTGAGGGACAGAGAGAGAAGGAAACAGAATCCGAAGCAGGCTCCAGGCTCTGAGCTATCAGCCCAGAGCAGGATACGGGGCTCAAACCCAGGAGTGTGAGATCATGACCTGAGCCGAAGTTGGACACTCAATCGACTAAGCCACCCAGGCACCCAGGCAGATTTACCCTTTTTAAAATGGGAAAATCCTTTTAGGATTTTGTAAGAAAGAAAGGAAATGACCCTAGCTACAGTTTATTTAAAAAGCTAGCTATACTTACGAGGAGCAACTTCTGTAAATCATAAAAACAAGTACACCTTAGACTTCTACAGCGTTGTGTGTCCATTGTATTTCAATAAAGCTAAAAGAGAAAAATCACAAAAGTAATAGACGCTGACTTTACCAAGTTCGGAAAACTTACAAAAGTTTAAAAGCAAATGTCACCAGTAACTGCAATGTTTCCTGATGATATTTTTTGCATCTATTCATATTATCAGATTATTCAACACAGGATAGATCATGCTGCAGGAAAACCCATACAAAAACCTCAACGGTTTAACAGTATAAAGTTTATTTCTGCTCCTACCCAGAGCACAGTGGCCCGGGTGACTTGTGGGGGTGCTGTCCCCGGTGTGGTGGCCCCTGGGATCTCCCGGGCCTTCCACATCAACCATGCTGTCCCCCGGCTGCGGAACCAGCAGGAGCGCGTCTGCGGAATGGAACGCCAGCAAATCGACACCGCAATTTCACCCGGAAGTGACGAATTACTTCCCTCACATTTCATTGGCCAAAGCAAGTCACATGGCCATGCTCACTCCCAAGGGTGCGGAAATGAAATGCTTCAGCAGTGCCTGGAAAAGGATGCGGGTCGGATGCGGGTGAACCACGGTGATATCTGCCCCACACATTACAGAACTGAGATCACGTGGTGCATAGGTTGTGTCCGCTGCTTTTGTCTCCTACCGTCACATCGTGAACTCCTCCTTGAAAACGTAGTAAATGTGCAGACTTAATAAAACATTTTAAGTGGTGTGGTGACACAATTTCCCTTACCCTTTTTCTCTCCGTCCTCCTCTTGTGATTTGCGGAACCATGTGTAGGTGGCGGGGGTCCAGACCCCGGATCTTTGCAGCCACCACTCTGAAATGATCCCCCCCTTCCGCTCCTGGCCGACGCAGGACAGGCAGGTCCTGGCATTCCTTCTTGGGAAAGCTGGTGCAGTTCCGTGGTGTCGTTCCCTCCAGAAGTAACACGTTTGGAGGTGAGGCCAAGAGAACTTGCTGAACAACTGCCGGATTAACAACTCCACATGTGGGGTGCGGCTGCGCGCGGCTCCGCTGGGGCCTCCTTGCGCAGACAGTCAGCCGGTGGTGTGAACGCGCGGTGTTAAAAGTGACACCAGAGTGGTGGAGGCGTCACCGTCAGCTGTTGCAAGAGATGACACCCGGGGCCTGCAGGGGTGGGTGAGAGCGCAGGAGCGGCAGCCCCTCCTCGCTTGGGTCCCAGGAACCCGGGGCCGGTGGGAAGGGGTCCAGGAGGAAGAGAGATTGGCGGGCCCACTGCAGGGGAGAGTCGTTATCCCAGGCATGCAGGGTGCGGGGGAAGCGGCAGCTGTGGGGATGGCGAGGAGCGTTGTGGAGGTCAAGGGGCTGACAGCAGGAAGGGAAGGGTCCCGGGACTCACGAGGTCCCACTCTGCAGACGGCTGCTCAGTCCCCTTTGTTCCAACAACCTTTCGCTGGGTGCCCTTTCTGGTCATGCAGAGAGCAGTTGTGATTTTCACAACAGAGGTGATAAACAAGGTCGAAGAATTACAATCCGGTCGTGAAAATGTCACGGGCACACTTCAAACATTTAAAGAGGAACGCAAACTGCACTCTTCTCTGGTGTTGGGCGGTGAGGGCGATGGCCAGGGTCATGTCGACGAGGGCACAGAAATATTCCGAAGGACTCCTTCCTGCTCAGGTACTACCCTCGCTGGAAGCCCCAGAGAAGTGCAGAGGGAAAAGCAAACAGGGAGCAGAGAAGGGAAGCCGCGGGAAGGAGGGGGAGTATTTAATTCCCCAGCAGTGTGTGAATAGGGTAAAGCAGTCGCATCGATCCATTTTGCAGGTGGGGAAACTGAGACTTAGAGGGCTAATCAATCTCCTCTGGGGGCAGAGCTGAAACTGGAGCTAAGATCATCCAGCTTGGGGGCGCCTGGGTGGCTCAGTCGGTTAAGCGTGGGACTTATCTCAGGTCATGATCTCGCGATTGGGGAGTTCGAGCCCCACATCCGGCTCTGTGCTGACAGCTCAGAGCCAGGAGCCTGCTTCGGATTCTGTGTCTGCCTTTCTCTGCCCCTCCCCTGCTCACACTCTGTCTCTCAAAAATTAATAAACGTTAAAAAATTAAAAAAAAAAAAAAAAGATCATCCGGCCAGATGCATTCTGCAGGAAGACCTGTATGCATCTTCTTTCACAGGCCGTGGGTGTAGATGTAAGATCTGACCCGTGTCGTGTCCAGCTTCGGCTGGGGGCTCCACCAAGGTTCAAGGGAAAGTAAAACTCAAGAACATTCACTCCCTTGGGTGTGAAATAAAACGACCCGCCTCTGGCTTTACGGTTTACAAAACACTCTCCTGTTTATTTTCTCATTTTCTCCTCACAACCACCCGGTGACAAACACATTTCGTGTCATTTTGCAATTTAGGAAACTGAGGCTCAGAGGAAGAACATACTGTGTTCACAGAGCTCTTATCCATAGGTTGGAGCCCCGGTAGGCTGACCCCGTTCCAGGCACTTTTCTCTCTCACCAGTTGCTCAGGACAACCCAGATATTAGCTAACCTGCTTGCCCTGTCCCATTTCTTGTTGCGAAGTGACCTGCCCCCACCTCCCCCCCGCCCCCCTCCAGCCCAGCCTGCAGCTGATTGGACCAGGAGTGGGGTTAGAGGGAGCCAATCATTGGCGGGCCAGCAGCCAATCGGATGCCTCTGTAGATCCCAGGGAGGCCCAGGGAGGTGGGGGACTGAGGCCTACATTGGAGGACGTTAGCCTGAAGTCTGCATGTACCTGTTTCTGAGATCATCAAAGCCGCTCTCATTTCTCCCTCGCCGCCCCCTCCACACCCCTCCACACCTGCCGTGGAATCTGTGATCCCTGGTGCGCTAAGTGACCTTTCCCGATCTGTACCCCAGGTTAGTCCATTTCCCTGCGCCCCAGAAGTCCTGGCGCCCAAAGCACCAGGGAAAACCATCCTGCAGAATCCGGGAAGACTGAGTTCAGCTGCTCCCGCCCCAGCAAGGCATCTTCTTCCCTTTGGGACGACACCTTTCTGGGGGACAGGGGGATGGTGCATGCCTACTGCACCCACTCTCTGGAGTTGCAAGGGCAGGACCACTGGGCCCCATCCCAGTGTGTGGAGGGCTGACATTTCCACCACACTTGTGCTGCCTGCCCATCACTTGGCCTCGCAGCCACCTCGTGCTTGTATTCTCGCTTGTACTCAACAAGCCCGGCCTTGAACTACTCGTTTGGACAAGTCTCACAAACCTCCTTCCCGGTTATGCCTTTAAGAAATATGTGTGGAGGGTCTGTTGTGTGTCAGGCACGCTTTCCCGAGCACACATTTTAGGTTCACTCTCACCTTCTGAGTCCGGGATGTGTTTTCCTGTTAGCCTTGCTGCTTGGGCACGAGCTGGGGCTTCTCAGGCTAGAAATTTCACTTCCTTCTTGACCTGAGCTTCAGACCCTTCTCTGGCTTTGCTGTCCTTGTGGCTCTGGCTTAAAGGCCACGATCTCCATCTAATTCCTGTAAAGCTGGGTTTTGCTGTTTCTTTCTGCTGAGCTTTGAGTATGTCCCCGCCTTACAAGCATAACCCCGACCGACTGCTGCGAGATTGGGTCCGAGAATATACGTTATTCAGGAGAGTGAGTTAGCTAGCGTGGGCCTGGCTTCGAGATGTCACTTGGGAGAGCGGTGTTCTGGGGCCCTGAGGCCATTTTCACAGCCTACAGATACTGTAGTCTCCCGTCTCTGGGATCCTCACCACCTTCCCACCCTTACCATCTCCCTCCTTCCCTTCACCACCAAACAACCCTGAGAGTGTGGTCTCCAAGGCCAACTCCATCATCACCCCACTCCCGCAGCAGCCCAGCCCTGCCCCGCTGTGCCTGCTTCCCACTGAACTGTCTCAACCACTCTGCAGGGACAGGCACCCTCTCATGGCCCTCCCCTTCCCCACAGTCGCCCCTCCCCTCCTTCCCCTGAGCTCTGCTTTCTCTCTCTCGGCCTCTATGTCACTCCCAGAGCCTTCCCCACCCCTCCCCAAGTCTGAATCTTCCCTGGCAGTGCATCATGACCCCAGTTTACAGATGAGAAAACTGAGGCTCAGAGAATATTAGGTGCCTGCAGTCAGGCGGCTGGGAAGTGATGGACCCGACTTGCATCGAAACTGGCTGGAGGCCCACCCCAGGCATTTGCCCCTGGCGCAAACAGATGAACTCACCAGGTCTGACCATTCCCGGAAATCACGTGGGACCTGGCTTCCACCCCGCCGGGAGGCCAACACCTACCTCCCTGCAGTCTTTTCCTCCCACTGGGGCGCACATCTCGAAGATGTTTCTCGATCAGTTTAAACGAAGATGTCATTTTTCTCCTCTACATTTCTGTCACGACGAAGAAGGCTGCACATCTCATTTCTTCAGAAGCCATTTGCGGTTCCTTTCTGCAAAGGCCTGTTGTTGGTCCGTTTTCCCTTGGGTGGTTGATTTTTCTCTCACTGCAGGAGCGTGTAAGGAAACTCACCCTTTGCCATGTGTGTTGGCAAATCTTTTGTTCAAGGCTTTTTTTTTTTTTTTTTGAGTGGGATTTCAATATACTCTGCAGTTGAATTTTCAATATTTGTTTCTTGAGTTGACATTTACTGTCAATCCACTAGGCCTCCTTCGGCAGTATTCTTTTGGGCTTTTAGCATGTGGAGGTTCCCCCTCCCCTGCCCTCAGCCCCATAGGCGGATGGATATTGTCCACACTGGGGTTTGCCACCCTTCCTGTGAAAGTTACCTCCAGCTTCCTCAAAACCGGGGTGAACTGTACATGTGCGCCGTTCCTCCTGAGGGTGCCCTGGTAGGGTGCAGGAAGGGGAGAGCAGGTGGCCCATCAGGGTCCATCTGTCCATCGAGGCAGAACAGCAGGAGGCCTTAGGAATTCCACTGGCGGCAAAGGACTCTTCAGCTGGGTGGGTGAATGAAGGCTGGGGGAGGGGAGTAGAAGGAATTTGGCGGGGGGGGGGGTCAGGGGGGGGGGGGGTTGTCTGGAGCAGGAGCCAGCCATGCCAGGAGGAGAGGGGAGGGCATTCCCGACAGGGGCAATGCTAAGAACAAAAGCGTGCAAGAGGATGGCCTATTTGGAGGACGGTCTGCCTTGACCCGGGAGGACAGGTTCCTATGAGGGATGAGAGGGCGGAGGGCAGGCTGGGGACACCAGGGTCCCTGGCCCGGCAGCAGGAGGAATAATGGTGCTTACAGCAGCAGGAGCAGCTATGCTCCCTCCCATAGCGCGCGCGCATGTGTGTGTGTGTGTGTGCGCGCGCGCGCGCGCGCGCGCGCGCGCAGCTTCCAGGGTCCCTGGGGTCCAGGCGGCAGGGAAGGGCGGGGGCGGGTCCCTGGCGCGGTCTGGTGATGCCCTAATTAAGCTGCGGGGACATTTCCCAGCCCAACTGTCACCAGCGCTGTGCAAGCCAGGAATGCATATTCCCAAAGCGCCAACAGAAGGAAGTTCTTCATAAGAACGGAGCCCGAGGGCGTGAAGGGAAAACAAGCCCTGTTCACACGCAGGCAGCGCATCCGCTCGGCACAGGCCCGAGGAGGCGGAAGCGCCCGCTGCACCGTCGGGTCGCCCAGAGCCCCGCGGCACAGATGCTGAGCCGCCTCGGGCTGGAGGCTCTTTTCCTGCCCGGGCCCCGCGGCCCTCTCGGGACCCGGGCGCAAGCCACCCCCTCCGAGGCCTCAGGGCGGGGACCCGCTGTGGCAGACATACCCCTGGGCCTCCCCCCATGCTGGGACATCCTTGCTCTTCGCGGGGTCCGCAGCCCCTGGTCCCCCAAACTCCCTGTCCCGGTGTCCCTATGAGCATGTGACCTTGAGCAAATCCCTCCCCCTCTCAATGCTTCTGTGCTTCCATCTCTGAAAAAGAGGGTTAATAACAAACATTCCTGAATGGCTGTCAGGACTGAAGGTGATGCTTGTATATTACTGGCTATCCGGGGGACTCAGTACATGAGAGATTTGAGGGGTAGAGAGCGGAAAAGATGTCTTAAAAGGAATTTCTCCTTGTCCTGCCTCAGAATTTGTCTTCTGTTCCTCCCTCCACAGGCTGCAGAGGCTGCAGGAGGGGTCCCCAACGAGGGGGCTTCATATGGCATGCTCTGCCCAGCCCCCTCCAGAGTTGCCTTCACCCACAAAACCATCAGAATCCTTGGCTTCAGCTTTTGGGCACATGTGCCCCAGCCAGGTCCAGATGTGGTGGTTCCGGGACCAGCCACGTTGTTTTACCCACCTACCCTCCCAGCTCCAGGGGCTTTAGTGAAGGGGGTGAGGGCGAGTTCTTGGGAGGCCAGATTGTTTGGAGCTGATCTTAACTTGATGGCCCAATGGCACCTGGCCCCTTGCAGGCTTACGTTGTCATTCATGCTGCCCCCAACCTGCCACCTCTAGCTCACTTCTCTCTGAGCTCCTGGAGCAGATACCAAGCCTCCTTCATTCTGCTTCTCCAGCATCCACCATAAGTGCCCGGCACACAGTCCGAGCCCAGTGAATTGAACGGCAGTGCAAGTGGCAGCCTGGATGGGACAGGGGAGAAGCACCCAGAAGAACCAATTCTCACAAATAACCAACATCCGTACAGCCTGAAGTTCTACCATTGGTCAGTTCTTTGGCCAGGACTGGCTACATCATTTGCAGAACCCACTGCAGATGACAATGTGGGCCCTTTGTTAAAAAGTTAAGAGTTTCAAGATGGCCACAACAAAGCATTAAATGAAGCACAGAAACCTTCTAAGCATAGGGCCCCGACTAGTGCGTAGGTCCCACACCCTCCTCTGGATCTTGGAGGTTAGATGCCTTGAGTGTCTCCTATTAAAATATTCCCACCGCCCCACCCCGGCCCCCTTTCTGGGGCAATGCCTGTAATGTGGTCACGCTCAGCCGAAGTACAACATTTCCCTTGTAAGGAAAGAGCTTCTGAAAAACCTCAAATCAGTGGGCGAGGATGTGGCCATTCTTCCAGACAGGCTGATGAAACTCTGATTAAAAACAAAAACAAGACCCTAAGGAGATTCTCTTTCAGGGTGACTCAGGAGCTTGGTCAGGCCCCTGCCCTGCCCATTGTCCTGCTAATCAGGCCTTTCTTCTGTTCTGTGGTTATTTATTGAGCACTCAATGTGTGCAGGCACTGCTCTAGGCCTGAGGGGGGTAGCAGTGGCCAGGTCCATGAAACTCCTGCTCTCCCAGAGCTACCATTGTAGTGGGGAAAACAGACAATAAATATAAATAGTGGCACAGATGTACACAAATGCACACTATACTACAGTGCTGAGGGCTATCTGGTAAAACAACAACAAAGGTCAGGTTAAAATGGATAGAAAGTGGAGTGCGTGTAATGGTAGATAGAGGGGTGAGGGAAGTCCTCCCGGATGAGGTGCCTTTGAGCAGAGACCTGAAAGAGGGGAAGGGCAAGCCACACCCAGGTCCGGGGGCAGGGTGTTCTGAATTTTGGCGTAACAAGTGCAAAGGCCCTGAGGCAGGAATGTGACTGGCAAGAGCTTGAAGGGGGACAGATGTGGGTAGTGTGGGAGGAGATGAGATCAGAGAGGTCACGGGGACTCAGAGCAGGCAGGGGCTTGTAGGCTCCAGGAGGAATTTGGATCTGATACCAACTGGCCGGAGGGCAAGAACTCATTACGTGTCATTGACAGCAGGCTGTCATTTTCCCTTTTCAGAGGTGACTCCCAAACTTAACCCGGTGTACTGAGCTTCTGTATTTCAGCAGCCTCTCAGGAGCGACGGCAAGATGCAGGGAACACAGGAACTGAGAGAGCAGTGGGTTCAGATCTCTGTTCTGTGGGTTCTCTGTTCTGTACTGCTTTGGGACTTGGGTCCGAAGCTTAAACTCTTCGAATCGCAGACTCCTTTATCACGCCCTCCAGCTTCGTGGGAGGGCTAAAGATGTAAAAGACACCTAGTAGGTAGCCTGGCTCACAGTAGGCCCTCATAGGTACTTGGTAAGAAGTACCAGAGTTTCGCGATTGGTTTTAATCCGGGCATCTCCAGAATTCCAGTGTCTCCACCCTCTCGAGGAACAATCGTGTTTTGTTTTCTGCATTGTCTTCAAGTTTCCTTCCTGAGGGAGGAAAGGAAAGGAACTTAATGCGTGTTCAATACACCCCCTGCCTGGCACAGGGCACTCATATGGCCAGACCATCTCCTGGCAAGCCCAGGGCATGGGCACTATGATCCCATTTCATGGGCAAGGAAACTGAGGCTCCGTGGGGCTGGCTCAGGATACAGTGACACAGCTAGTCAATGGTTAGCCTGGTGATGCTGGAGGCCAGCTCGCTACTCCTTCCAGTTTTCCTGGGAAGGAAACCCAGGGGCCAATGGCCCTGAATCCTGCTACGTGCCTCGTTTTCCTTATCTGTAAGATAGAAAGAGTAACAGTCCCTCCTTTGCAGGGTTATCGTGGGAAAGAAGTGAGAGCCAGTGTGAACAATGAGGACGGTCCCTGCCTGGCACACGGTCATTGCTCAAATTAAACGAACTATCATATTGTGGGAAAGCCATAGCCCAGTGTTCCCTTAGCAGTGCTTTCTGAATCAGACCCTCCAACCCTACCCTTCCCTAGGCTGCCCCAAAGGCAGGGAACCGGGGCAAAGTGTGGCTGCGGGGGGCCCCTTTGATAGGCATCAATCGCCACAGCAGTAAACTTCACCCCACATGCTCCTGCACTGGGCCCTTGCATTCCCCCACCAAGAGGTAGAGTTGGCTTCTCCTGCTCCCTGACTCTGCAGCCAGAAGTGACACCACCTGGCAGTTCTGAGCCTCTGGCAGGAAAGACCACACAGCTTCCCCCTGCTTCTCTTGGGATGCTCCCTCTGGGGAAACCAGTTGCCCCAGAAGAAGTCCAGGCACCGCTCACCCTGGAGGAGGCCCCTGAGCAGGTGTCTGACCTGCCAGGGTGCTAGTGAGGTCGTGTTGCACCCTCCACACTGGCTTACCCGTAGTCCATGCCCCAACTCCCCATCAGCGGCCTCCTTTAAGCCAGGAGGGGCTTACTGTCTCTGCAGCAACGAGCAGGGCAAGGGGTCAGCTGAGGTTGGCTGCTGGGTAGGCGCAGGAGATCCCTCGGCCTGCTCTGGGTGCTCTAACGCACTCACACAGGGTCTGACCTGAGGTGAGGGGAGGCTCCACTTGGGGCTGCTTTGGGGATCCCTCCGAGACAGCCCCCAGCCTGCTGCAACTGTGGGCGTCTCTTTTCAGCTCTGTGTTGGGTGATGTCCCGGTTGCTTGAAATCAGCCATGGTGTGGGTTTCCACGTCGTACGTGAGCGGGCAGTGAAGTCAGCCTTACCCCTGCCCCTGCCCAGAATTGGTTCGCCACTGGCATGGCCTCTTGCCTCAGGAAGCTCCCAGTCTCCCTGAGGGACCCAGACCTGTGTGACCCCATCACCTGCACAGATCCCCAGGCCTCAGCGCTGGGGCTGGCGTGGACCAGGTTTACCAAGAAGGTGGTCCGTCTGTCTCTTGCTGCTCTGACCATTAATGTAAGTCCAGGATCCGTACTGCTTTTCACACATTCCCAGGTCAACAGCATAGCTCTCACTTCATAGTTGGGCCCACTGAGGCTTCTGAAGGTCAAAGGGCTTGCTGAAGTCTGTGCAGCTTGTTGGGGGGCAGGGACAACAGTCAATCTGAGGTCTACTGGGCTGAAGGAGCCTCGCAAATCCCATGTCCAGACCTCTCTGGGTCCAGGCCGCAGAAGCCCAGGGTAGGGAAGAAACTTGCCTGCAGACCTCTAACAACTTAGAGATGGCTCCAGGACCCCCAACCTGTAGCCAGGGGCTCCCTGCTTACCCTTTCCCTGCCCCATGTGATCCCTTCAGTGGGCATGCCTACCTCCAACAGAGAGACCCTGGTTCCTAGAATGTAGCCTGCAAATCCCTTGCTGGTGGCTGGTTTGTACATGGGTTCAGATAAAGGCGTCACCCCCCACTCTGTCCCTGACCCCAGGGTCCCAGCTTCTGAGACCTGCCTCCCACGCTCGGCCTGCCTGGGAGTTTGCCACGGTGCTTCTGTACTTTGTATTCTGCTTATCTCCTCGCAGGGTCAATATTTGCTATTTAAATGAATGTCATTTGACTGTGTTCGAGGCTTTGCATTTTGCCCCATATCTGGGGCCCTGGAAGGGAGAATCTGGGGTCACGGAGGCGGTCTGGCGCTCCCAGCAGCCACTGGGACCACGGAGTGGCCTAGGGCTTAGGACTCTCCCTACCACTCTTCTTTTCACCGCTTCATCCATATTGATATTTAGACACACGCTCTTGCTCATGGTCACATCTATTCATTAAAAACCATTCCTGATTGCCAGCCTCCTGCCAGGCACCTCTAGGCTGGAAAGCATAGAGGTGCGTCAGCACAGCGTGTGGCAAACTCTTGCCACAACTCACTCCTCTGTCTCCGGGGCCCCTTGCAAGACGACAGCGCCCCATGTCCACTGCAGTTAGATGTGGTCAGGTGGTGAATCTGGGCCAACAGAACGTCAGCTGAAGAGACGAACACCGCCTCCCAGGCCTGTCTCAAAATCCTCTCCCACACTCCGTCTCTTCTCTGCCTTCCTGTTGGAATCAGAAGATCCACCCGAGTGCCCCAAGGCTGTGCCAGCCAAGATGGCAGCCAGGACATGGCTTGTGGCTATTTAGATTTAAATGGATGCAAATGAAGTACAATTACAAATTCAGTTTCTCAGTTGTACCAGCCACATTTCCAAGGCTCACTAGCCAAATGTGCACAGACATCTCAGAAGGCCCCAGGGGAGGGTGCTGGTCCAAGCCCCCAGGGTCCTGTGATCCTGGGAATGATCGTGCGCAAGGCTACCCACCAACGAGAGATAGCCACGTTGAACGATGGGCGCGAGTAATCAACTTTTACCGAGTTCAGATGAGCCGGGGGTGTTTGTTATTTATTTACCGAATATACATCTTTTGGCCTGGGGGAGCTTTCCATCTAGTGGCGAGGAGCAGACCATAAACATTCCTGTGCGGGGCAGGAGTACTGAAACAGAGAGGCAAGGAGGCTGCAGGGGCCTGGAGACGGGGAGGGAAGGTCAGCGAAGGGGGCGCGGGCAGAGGGAGAACGGAGAGGCATTTTGCCTCTCTTTCTCCCCCTTGCTTCCTAAAGGCCTCCTCTCGCTCTTCCCCACTCTCTCCCTTCCCTGGGCAGACATCACCACCCTGATCCTCTTTGGGGGGCTGTGCCACCCTCACTCTCAGTGCCCGTTGTTTGAGGGGAAGCTGATTTCATTGGAAAAAGAGTTGCGTCTGAGGCCACAGAGCGGGTGGTGTGGGCGAGCAGGCCAGCGTCAGTCAGGGGCTGTAGCTTCTGTCAGCAAAAGGCTGTAGCTTCTCCGAAGGTGGGAAGGAAGCCTGGAGCCGGGGGTGGTCATCCCTCTCACCCCCTGGGGACAGGAGACAGGGGGAGGAAAACAGAACCAAGAAATGGAGAGACTGATTCCCAGGATGCTATATGCTTAAGAGTAGGCCGCCCGGGGCTTCTCGGCTCAGTGAGTTCATAAATGCCCTTCGAGACTTAAGCAAGATTGAGTTGAGAGCTGTGACTTGTACACGCTTCCCTTTATCAAGATCTTTGCTCGGGTAGAGCTCTGATGAACTCATTTTCAACACACCCCACTGGAGTGGCCAGGACGATCAGAGTCATAGGCCATGCCGTGTAGTTTGGGGTAAATTTCCAGCAGGGATCAGTAGTAGTTGAGGGGACATTGGGGGTTAATTTCAGGGTAGGGAGCTTTATTGTATCTGCACATGGGTGAGAGAGAGAAGGAGTGCAGGGCCTCCCGGGCCCTCGGCCAGCCCACTGATCATTAGCAGAAGGGAAAGACAGGGCAGACCCAAAAATGGGGTGGAGTGAGCAGAAAACTCAGAGACAAAGTAGAGATTCCCCTGAAAAAGCCTCTGGGGTCCGACAAAGGCACGTGGCCCTTACACTGGTGCTTTCAGGAACGGGCCTACAGCAGCTCAGCGTGGCCGAAGGAGACTGAAGCTGACACGGCCTGGGAGCTCAGAGCACCGCGGACTTGGATTTGGCCTTGGCCTGCGGGAGCCAGGGGTGGTTGGTCCCACGACTGCCACAAGGAGGCCTCATCCAGGTGCCTCCTCCAGTGGGTCAGGGCCAGAGGGGCACCAGGAGCACGTGGTCCGGTCCTGGCAGGCGCAGACAGAGCCAGAGACATGAGGGTGACTGAGTGGCAGGCCAGGGCTTTCTAGTAATCACACCGGGACCCCCTCCGTCATCCAGAGACCACATCTAATGAAAACTGGACAAAAGTTTGGAAGCCAGCTGCCTCTTTTCCGTGTCTCTGTCTTCTTGCCTGTAAAACGGGGCTAATAGCAAAATCTGCCTTACACGTCTAAATGAACTAATGAGTAGACGGCCTTCAGGACAGTCTTGTACATATTGAGACTTAACTCTATTTCAGATATTAACGACAGGCCCCGTACTAACCCTGTGACCCACACCACTTCTTAGGCTCTTCCGGGTTCCAAAGCCTGTGCTCAAAGCCACTGTCCCAGCTACCTTCTTCGTGGGAGCCCACTGCACACTCAGGGCTGTGTGACACACTCATCCATTTTCCAGGCTGGTCTTTGCTCTAAAATTGTTGGCTGTTTTCTCGTGAGAGACAATCTGGTGCAGCGGAAGGACTCTCCATTTTCTCATCTGAAAATTTTACTTGCTATGAAAAGAAATACCTTTGTGTATTTTCATACAGCAAAGAGCACACTGGGCACCATGAGGTCAATTGCCTTTGGTTCCCTGGGAGACCCGCAGAATCTCCGGCCAGCTGCGGTTCCCTAGCCTGCTTTGTCATCACACTCACGTGTGGAGTCAGGTTGGGGTGGGGCCCTGCATTGTGTTTCAATGCCTCTGGTGACCTCAAAGCCACCAGCTGGCCCCTATGCCTCCAGGCTTTGGGGAGGGCTTTGGAGGATCTAGAGAGAGCAGTGTTTGGAGGGCGCAGTGACAAAGCCCAGCCTTGGAATCACGCAGCCCTGGTCTGAACCTGAGCCGTGCGCTGGCTGGATGACCTTGGACAAGTCACTTCTCCTCCCGCAGCCTCGCTTTCCTCCTCCATCAAAGGCAGATAGAAGCGCCAACCCTGCAGGCAGCTCGTGGCGCCAGTGAAATGGAACAAGGTTCGCGGGGCCTGGTTCCGAGTCCCCGCAGCGCCCTTGGGCTCTTCCTGCCGTGACCAAGGGGACGGAAAAGAACACGATTTCCCCAAAGGTGGGCTTGCAGCCCAGGTGCCCCTGGCCGGCTGGCACGGGAGGGGTTAACGACGCCTGTGTCCGCGGAACAATAAGTGGCCAACGGTGGAAACGCTGAACCGCGCTGATGGGGCTGACAGGGGCTATTTTCGGAGCCCAACCGCACGGAGTAACAGGATTGGAGCGGAGGCAAGCGTGACCAGAGCCGTTCTCAGCTACCGAGGCAACGGCCAGCCGGCTGCGCCAAACAAAACACTCCGCT
>NW_024412395.1:9811482-9888964 GCF_014898765.1 Herpailurus yagouaroundi
CCCCCCCCCGCGGGTTTTATCTTGACCTTCCCGCACGGCACCCTCTCTGGCAGCAGGGAAAAGATTGCTTTTGATTTCCTAACTGTGGTGCGCTTCAGACCCACCGCTCCCACATCCTTTGGCTCCACCTTGATGGCCACAGCACAGTGGGGAAACTGAGGCAGGAGGGGCCGCGCAAGTCTTTGTAGAGTGGTCCGGGTGGGAGATGACTTTCTTTCTCACTCCCGCTGTCCTCCCTCAACATCCCTTGGGGCAGGAGTGGGGGTAGCTCAGCAGCCCCGCCCTTTCCTCCTTGTCACATCCAGGTTCTCATGGTCTTCTTCTGTTTAAAACCTCTGCTCGGGAGAGGATTCCTTTCTGCCCTGCACACCTGGACAGTGTCCACCAGCCCTGGCATTGCCACACCCACCGAAGCTGGGAAAGAGAAGGCAGTACAGGCTCCTGCTTTCAGGGCCCATACGGTCTAGCTGGGTATTAAGACCTGCCAAGAGGGAGCAAGGCAGGAGGCAAGGCTATTTTGCAATCTCCTCCAGGTGCCAGGAGATCCTTGGGCTCAGAGGGGGCACCTCCATTCATTCCTGCGTTTTGCCCGTGCCCTTACTAGGACCTCCCCACCAGCAGATTTCCATACACAGTACTCCCCCCTTAGCCACGGTTTCGGTCTTCCGCGGTCAACCATCGTAGGGCCTGATGATCCTCGTTCTGGCGCTACATCCGACGGTCAATAGTAGCCTAACGCTACGTCACTCTTCCTGCGTTATTCACCAACTTACCTCATCATGTAGGCAATCTCACAGCATCACACAAAGGAGGGTCGGTACCGCACAGTGAGATGTTTTGAGAGAGGTCACAGTCACGTAACTTTTCTTGCAGTGTATTGTTATCGTGGTTCTTTTATTATTAATTATGGTTGTCAACCTTTGACTTTGCCTAATGTCTGAATCAAACCGTCTCCTAGGCGTGTATTCATAGGGGAAAAAAAACCATAGTATTTACGGTCCTCTGTTCAGTATTCTGGGGTTTCAGGCAGACACCTGAAGTCTTGGAACACAGCTCCCTCGAATAAGGGGTGGGGGGTGGCTGTATAACGAAAGAATACATTTAGAAAAGTGGGACAGTACATGTTTTTTTCTTCTTTTCCTCGTACGTGACCTTCCCGGTAGCCTGCCAGAGGCACCCAGTGCCTCGGGGAGGATTAGAGTTCAAACAAGGCACAAAGAGAAAGTGAGCACGAAGCCGGACTAGGATCCCTGAGCCTACAGCACAGGAGTTTTGAAAGCCAGGCTTCACTGCAGAAGAAAAGGTTTTCTAAGTTCCGCACGTGGTTCTTTATGTATCAAGTAGAAAGCCTGGAGGTCCCAGCTGTGAGGTTTACTCTAAGCTGGTGTAGGGTAGAGAGGACACAGAATGTGACAAGAAGGTGAGCTTGAGCCAGACAAGAGGGTCATGGAGGTGGGGGGTGGGGGTCTGGCTGGCTGAGAGTGCTGTCGGGCTCCACAGGACCTGGTGCCATTGGCAGCCCAGGCTGGACCCCAAGAGTGGGAGAAGAAAGAAACTCCTTGGGTCAGAGGAGGTGCTGACTGATGCTGCCCCCTTCCCTGCCACCTGTGCACCAGCCTCCTCAGCATTGCCTCCTCTGCCACCCCCCCCCCCCCCCCCGGAGTAAAAATGGCAGTGACACAGGCTCAGGAAGCACTAGACGGGCCTGAACTAGAACCCCAGGCTCCTAGACTCACAGCTGTGTGGAAGGGAACCAGAAGGGAGCTGAGGGTGGCTGGTGAACTTGCCAAGGGGTCAGCCCCACAGCCAGCCATGCGGGGGGGGGGGGCGGGGGGGGGGGGGGGTGGCAGATAGACCTCCAGGCAGCAGCCTGGAAGTGGGAGCTAACGGCAGAGCCCAGAGCGGCCCCGCCTTGCATGGCTTAGGTGCAGTGAACGGAGATGGGACTGCCAGCCACAGGACCGGAGGGCTTGTTGCAGGCAAGATGGCCCAGCCCCTGCACCCCTCAGACCAGCAGTCCTTGAAGGTACAGCCACCAACACCCCCCCTCCCCCCCCAACGCAGCCTGGCAAAGAGGGAGAGGGAGGAGGAGTGGCCTCTGGAGAGCAGAGACAGCCCTGCCGCGTCTCTGACCTTTGAAAAGTCAGGTACTTAGCTAAAGGATGAAATGCACTTGAACTAGGAAGTTTAACTCTCATTTGCCCAGCAAGATGAGGTCAGGTGGGGTGTTATTTGTGTATGTGTGTGTGTGTGTGCCTCCAGTCGGACACTGTGTACATTTGGAGCCCCTGCCCCAGCTTGTGGCGGCCAAGAGCAGCCCTGCGGGGCTGGGTCTCTCCGGCAGGAAGTGTGGCAATAGCAGCGGGGCCCGCGTCCACCCCAAAGCTGTCTCTGAGGGGCAGGTTTGCAGAGCAAATGAAGAATGTAAACAGGAGCGCAGGAGGGGATTGTTTAAGGGCTTTGGGCAAACAAAGTTCCCCAGCCCCCGGGGCTCCCGCACCTATTGACGGGCAAACAAAGGATGCGCTAATTTCTCCTTTCACCGAGGCCCCGCCCCTCCGGACCCTTGCCCCTCCCCAGCGTCCTCCGGCCGTATCTCTAGTTAACCTTGATAATGCTGGGAGCCGAGTATCTGCCCTTTGTGTCTCCCCCCGCCCCACCCCCCGCCCCCTAGGCGCGGGGGGGTCCAGGGGCCGGCTCCCTCCCTCCCGCAGCTCGGGACCTGGCCCCAGGGGTCCCCAAGGGGTGGGGGGTGGGGGGTGGGGAGGAACAGGGTACCGGAGGGAGGTCCAAGCAAGTCTCAGGTCCCCTGGCCCGCTGAGGCAGAACCGCAGGAGTGGGTTGACAAACTAGCGATTTAAGGAGCATTCCTGATGACGTTTCTGTTGGATAACAGAGTTCAGGAACCCCTGGCCCAGTTCCGATTGGACATCCAGTTCGGTGGATGAATGTAAATAAATGCAAGAAGGAATGACCCAGACTGCCAGGCTTCCTCAGTGGCCTCTGGAGCCAACTCCACCACCTTGACCCAGTGCCTACATCTTCCTTCGCATATGGAATGGGTTTGGGAGAAGGTTTAATGAGATACTCCACTTAAAAAAACTTGCAGAACGCCCCGCACAAGAACACAGTGTAGGAGTAAGGGAGGAGAGATATATAAACATCTTTATTGAAGGGTGATTCACATCCGATAGAATTCACCTGTTTGAAATGTACGATTCAACGATTGCAACATATTTTATGACCTGCGGTTTTATTAGTCTAATAGTATTGGTACTAATTTCCTTTTCCTTCTACCCTGGTTGTCCTAGCTGGGGGCCACAGGAGCTAGGCTCCCGTGTGCCAAGGTTTGAACACTCTTCTTAACACAGAAGCAGGTGTGATCCTGGCTTCTCCTTCTCCTAGCCATGTGTCTTATAAGCACCCTGGCTTGCTGCCTCCTCCCTATGCTGGTAGGACCACAGCAGCTGGCCAGGCACAGTGTGAGGACTGTGGGTCACCAGGCCCGAGCAGATGGCTACACCCACACCCTGTCTGTGGTCCTGAGATGGCTCTCAGGGACTCAAAGGGTTACGGGAACAGGGGTGCGCCTCTCTCCACCTCCAGCTCTCCAGCCATTGTGCCCTTACCCTGAGGTAAGCATGACGTGTCCTGCCCTTTCACTGTGGCTCCTTCGTGTGGTATCTGGACTGCATAGGACAGTTCTGTGGGGACCTTGAGGCAGAAGAGATGGGAGGGGGTGTCGGGGCATCAGGGCCACTGTGCTGCCCAGCACCCCTTCTGGCAGGCCTGAGCTGGGCTATTTTTATTTCAAGATGTCCTTCAGCAGCTAAGACAGTCTGTTCCTCCCTCCTCGTCTTGGGACCTGATCTCTGAGTTGACCGTGCTCCCCGGTCTGGCTCTCGGATTTGTCAGCCTGTTCTTCCATACCTGTAGGTGCGCCGCGAGCGCGTGTTTCTGCAGGACTGTGTATGTGCATGCAGCCCACATGCAGGAGTGTGCGCGTGTGTGTACGTGCACGGGTGTCCCAGGACACAAAATGCACGTATCTCAAGGGGCAGCAAGCACACAGGCACAAAGGCGCTACTGATTTCCAGTGTGCATGCAGGCAGGTGCCCAAATACGTAAGCTGGTGCGTCTGGATATATGCAAGGGTATGTGTGCAAGGTTCCGCTTAAACAAATTCTTCAGTGTTGCCAGGTGAGGAACCACGGCGGTCAAATCACGTTTCAGAAATACTGCCTGCCAAAGACCAGACACGAGACTCCGCTTCGCTGCCTTATCGCATCTAATCGTGACAACTTGAGGAGGCATCATTCTTGTCTTTTACAGATGAGGAGTCCAAGGCTCAAGGAGTAGTAACGTGAAGTGGCAGAACCGGATCTGACTGGTTCTAAAGTCTTTGCCTTTTGTTAGTCCGTGTTGTCTGCCTACAATGATGGGAAACACACACACACACACACACACACACAGCACATTTTAATAGCTCAAACGCAGTGCCAGCGGGTTGCTTTTATGGTCTGCGAAGACATCTGGAGTGTAGTTTTTGCTGGGGAGGTCGTTGAAGGACTGGCCTTGAGTGTAAATGCTCAACTCAGACAACCTGCCCAAAAGGGTCCTGGGGCAGCAGCCTTCAGAGGCTCCCCGATGAGAATGGGCAGACTGTGTCCCTTTACCCACAGGACAGGCTGGGCCTCTGCTTTGAGGACCCCCAATCTAACGCTGAACCCTTGGCAAGAGAACGGCCCCACGTAGGAGCCAGATGGGAAGGCTCCCCTTGCCCTTGCCTGCTCTCTGCCAGCGTTGGAGAGACCCTGTTGTGTCCTGTCATTCCCCTGTTACCCAGACTTAAGCAGCCTCAGGAAGGGAGGGAGAGAGGGAGGCCCTCCACCGGGAAGCCCCTTAGAAAATAAACAGCCGTGCTTTGTGCCTGTTGAACCGCAGAGACTTGTCAAGCTGCTAAACCATCCTTCTCTCTTGTTGACCATAAAATATATCAGCCCTGGAGATGGTGGGGGCTGCAAGCCGGCTTCAGGAGCCCCTTCGGAGAGGTCTCCGGTCATCCCAGCCATAAATCAGTGCGTGACGAGGCCTGCACTCAGGCCCTGGTTCCACAGGATCGTAATGGGCTACCGCAGGAGTCCTAGGCTCCAGGCAGGGGCTCTTGGCACACCACCTTCCCCACTACTCCTAATTACCCTGGAAAAAGGGGGCTTTCTGGCCACTTGAGGTGTGGAGTGGTGCCTCCCTTGGCAAAGGTAACGCAAAGCTGGGGGAGGGACTTAAGGGGCCTCATTCCCTCTCCTCTTGCTGCCTCTGTGTTCTGCTGCTGGGAGACACGGTTCTGCATCATCAGGAGGTCCTTGGGGAGCACCTCAAAGAGTCCTTGCTGTCCTGCAGCTCAGTGATGGACTTTTGGCTCCTCTAGCCACCCCCAGCCTCCTCCCTCCTCGGACATACCTCAGGGTTGCAGATCTGAGTCACTTTGGCTGGGCAGGAAGTCCACACCCATGCAAGAGGCTCAGATGGGGCTCCGGGGACCTTGGAATTTGGCCTTGGCTCTGTCACCAAGCAGCTGGTGACCTTGGGCAATGCCTTCACCACTCCCTGGGGCCCTGGGCTCCTTGGCTACACACCCATCAGCCTAGGGGAAAATGACCACCAGCTTTGCATTCAGGGCTCTTAGAGCCCAGCTCCGTTTCTTATTCTGAGACCCTCCAGAGGGCGATCATAGTTCTAATCCCGGTGGGCCCTCCTCAGCAGAGCCAGTTTGGGTCCTCTGGGCAACAGACACTGAGACAGGGTTAGCAATGCAAGGGGCTTATGAGGGGTCAGGCCTGTTAAAGACAAAAGGCGGGGGAGCAAGATGGGGCGCCACAGACTCAGACCCACATGCAGTCGGGACTCTACAGGGAGATGCGGAGTGAAGACTCCTCCCAGAGGCATCCTGTGCCCGGGCTGTAATAGCCAGGCCCTAGCCCCTCCCCGGCCCCATGCGGTCCCTGGCTCGGGTGCCCCGGAAGTGCACGGACTTGACCTGGAAGTGGAGGGGAATCCAGAAGGCGTTGCCGGTAGGCTGGAGGCTCCTGCGCTCCCACCAACGAAGGGCGGGTTCCTTCTGGAAAGGAGAGGAAAGAAGCATCTCCATGCCTGTCGCACCAGCCGCGAGACCCTGGGCATGCGCTTAACACCTCTGAGCTCAGCCCGCTTGTGGCCCAACTGTGAGTCCCTGGTAGCGTTGGTGGAGACCCCGTTTACAAGACGGCAGTGCGGTGCCTGCTAAGTGGAGGTGATGGGTCGTGGTGACTGCTGTTATAGCCATGGTTTGGGTTTTGGTTTTGGTTTTTTTAATCTGGATTGGCTGTGATTTCTCTCCAGACTGTTCAGACCTCAGTCCTGGAGAGAAGCTTTCACTCCTGCCTTCTCTCACTCTGGACCAGTGGCTGGACCCAACGGGGCTCCCGTCAGCAATCCCTACTGTAAGGGAAGAAGAAGCAGCAGTTTCCACACCTGGTCTCTGTCTCCGGCCTCGGGAGTCAGCCTCGTGTGATGGAAAATGGCTCTAGATCTGTGGTGTTAGGAGACACGCCCCCCCACCCCCCTATTCCTATGGTGACGTCCTAACGTCCACTACCTCAGAATACAGCTGTCTTTAGGGAGAGGATCTTTTTAAAAAGGTCATTAAATTAAAACAAGTCATTAGGGCGGCCCTAACCCAACATGACTGGTATCTTCTGAGAAGAGGAAATTTGGACACAGACACGTACAGAGAGAAGATGGCGTGATCGCTCGCTCAGGGGAAATGCCGACATCTGTAAGCCAAGGAGAGAGGCTTGGAACAAATCTTTCCGTCACGAGGCTCTCAAAAGGAATCAACTCACCTGACACCTTGATCTCAGACTTCCAGCTTCCAGAGGTGTGGGATAATACCTTTCTGTTGTGTAAGCCACCCAATCTGTGGTGTTTTGTTAATGGCCGCCCGAGGTGATGAATACACGTGGTAAAAATGCATCAGTCGGAGTGTTTTCAGCTGCAAGGAAGAAGATACCTGAGACTGGCTTAATCCATAGAGATATTTAAATTTCATCCAGCAGGGAAGCGTCAGGGAGATGATTCCACAATGTTTCAAAGCTCTGCCTCTTCCCAAGTATACACTCTGCCTCCCAAGTTGGGCTTTTGTTCATTGAGCTACTTTAGATAGGTGGTCTTGGGAGGGCCTCTCCGAGGAGATGACGCTTGACCAAATCTTGCAGGCTGAGAAGATGCCAGCCCTGGGCAGAGCTCAAGGAGGACCAGCTTTCATTGTCCGGAAGCCAGCAACCATGTTCCCCTTGCGGCTGGGGCTGGGGAACTATTTATTGGTCACTGACTTTGACTCCCAGCCCAAGGACACCTGGTGCACTGCCTGCCTTCAGGCAGTGCCAGGCGTCCATCCAGCTCATTATATTCGACTATTTTCCATTCCTGGCAACATCCGTTGAAGGATATGCAAATAAGAAAATCAACTGAATTTGTTTCACAAAGAATGACATTTAATCAGCACAATAAATCCTTACATATAGCCGTTGGCTGAGTAAGATGACAGTTAATGGAGAGACAGAGAGGGGGTAGAAGGAAAAGTATGAAGGGCAGAGAAATAGAAAAGAGGAACAGAGAGAGACCGTGGTTGCAATAGGGCTAACGAAGAGCCAAGGTGTCCAGAGACCTGAGGTTGTTCGTTCGTTCGTTCATTCGTTCACTCAACAAATATTTCTTGAGAGCCGACCAGGTTATAGACACAATATGGACACTGAAAACATGGGAGTCATCAAAACAGATACTGCTCCTTGTCTCCTGGGGACTCCCAGTGCACTGGGAAGAGGAAGACAGTCACAACACAATCTCACGGACAAATACATAGCTACAGTCAACAATAACTGCTATGAAGATGGCAGGAGGTGAAGAAAGCCTTCCTCATAGAACTTCAACAGGATGAGGGGGAGTTAACTAGGCAAGTTGGGATTGAGGGTTGGTGTTTCCAACACAGGGAAACATTTCTGCAAAGGCCCTGAGGGAGGAGGAAGCATGGCTCCCCCAGATCTGAAGGAAGGCCAGTGAGATTATAACACAGAGGTGGAGCCGGAGGGTAGAAAGAGGTGTGGTTGGGGAGAAAGGCGGGGCCGGATCACACGGGGTCTGCTGGGTACGGTGAAGAGGTTGAATCTGTACAGAAGTATGATATTAGGATTTAAATTTTAAGACGACTGGGGTATCCTGGTAGAGAATGGACTATAGGGATAAGGGGGAGTCAGGTAGGCTGGCTGAGCGGCTCTTGAGCTGGTCTAGGCAAGAGATGATGGCGGCTCAGACTAGGGAAGGATCTTGACCTCGGCACTATTGGCGTTCCAGCTTGGGTGTGGAGCCCGCTATTGTGGGGACTGTCCTGGACATTGTAGGATGGTTAGCACATCCTTGGCCTCTACCCACAAGATGCCTGTAGCACCCACCACAAGTCATGGCAACAAAAAAGGTCTCCAGAATTTGCCGAAATTCTTCAAGGAACAAGACCTTTGGACTAGGGGGATGATGGAGAAATGGAGAGAAATGGAAAGCTTGAGAGCAAGTTGAGGTGCAGGTGAACAGTTAGGATGTGGCAACTGAGCATGCAGGGGATGAGAGAGGAGGGTACTGAGGATGACTCCCAGGCAATGCGATGGATGTTGCTGCTCACTGACCTGGAGGAAAAGGAGTCCAATGTATAGTGGACATGGAGACCGGGGCACAACTGGGCTCTCCTGTGAACGAGCAATGAGACCTCAGGCATATTATCTTCTCGTACTTGGTCTCAGTTTTCCCACTCTCAAAACGCAGTGTTTTCTGCTAGGTCTGGAACAGCAAACATGTCAAGTTGCCACTTGTCCTTCCTGCACCGGAGGCAGACATAACTAATCAATTGTGGTTCTCTGAGCCTGGACGCTCCGTCACACGGTGCTCCGGAAAACAGGTGGAGGCGTGGCACGAGAGAGAAGACCTGTTTGCCATTCCTGAACTTGAGACTCGTTTCAGTCCCTTCCAACTTGCCCAATGTTGACACCTTCTCGGCAAGAACCAAAGTATGCTTGAGACATTCTGAGGTACGGTGTCTGAGCAGAAGCGGGGACTCTCAGACTTAGCAAATACTGATCTTACTATGTTAGTTACCCCAAGGGTAAAGCAACAAAATGGGAGTTCCCCATTTATGCCCTTTGTTGAGAAAATGCAACAAGGCTTTGGAAGTCTCCAGTGGCAGGCTCCCGGCAGGCCCTGGGGGTGGCCCTGTCTCTCAAAGCTTTTGTCACTGTCTTCCCTTCCTGCTTACTGTGTCTCTGAGATGGTCTGCCTGTCTCAGTCTCCATGTGTCCCACATCCCCCTTCATCTCATTCATGTGCTCTGTGACTACCCCCCCCCACACCAGATTAGAACACACAACATGAAAGTAGATGTTTTATTGTATTTTTTTAACTTTTATTCAAAAGCACTTTATGCTTTCTGCTAGTACTTTAAAAAGCAGATGCACAAAATGTGAATTTTTAAATATTTGTCTTCCTTCCAATTCTAATGATGGAGCTAACCACCATTAGAATAACCCTACAGTGCTGCTGTTGGTAGAATTGTGCCCTTGGAAGATCTGGTCAAGTCCTAACCCCTCCTCCTCCCCCCGCCCCCACTCCCCCTCCCCCCCGCCGCTCAATATATGAGTGTGATTTATTTGGAAACAAGATCCTTGTAGATGTAGTCAAATTGACATGAGGTTACACTGGATTAGTGTGGGCCCTAATCCAATCACTGGTGCCCTATGAAGGGGGAGTTTGGGGCTCAGACACAGGTGGAGAACACCAGCGATGATGAAGACAGAGGTTGGAGTGATGTGTCCACAAGCCAAGGACAGTCAGCGAGTGTCAGCCACCAGCAGACTCCAGGAGAGAGGCGTCCTCGGCCCCAGAAGAAGCCCCCGGTTGTTCCAAACCCCCCAGTTTGTGGTAATTTGTTACGGTAGCCCTGGGAAACGGATATAATCCCCAACCCCGATTCCCTGGAAATGAGGCTGCTCTTTATATCCGAGTTGCAGGTGGATATTTTCCTCTCTGGTTCAGTGACTCTCGACGGAGAAACAGGTCTCCCACTCTCCCCTCCCTGTCCTTGGGTCTGGGCTACACACCTGCTTCTCAGACTCCCGGGTTCCTGAACGAGAAGCTTGGGGAACGGTCTGGGCCTCATGGGGCCGGCCCTATGGTAGCCAGTCTCCAGAATGGCCTCAATGAACTTGGCCTCCGGGGAGTCCTACCCTTGCCAAGGGCCCACCCCTGCACCTGGCCCACTCACTTCACTTGCCTCATCCTGATCCCAGCCCCACTGGGTCCTGTCTTCGTTTTACATGCTGATCTTTTGTTCACCGTGGATGTCTTATATTAATTTTCTTTTCGCACAATATTACACTTGTGCGGTGCCGAGTGTTCCGGCATCCCTCACGCTTTGCTCATGAAGGGAGTGCCTCACTTGCCTGGCCCTGGCCTTGGCCCTGCCCCTCCCATGCTCCAACAGTGCCGACTTATGTGATGGGTGGAGTAAGTCAGAAGCATGAAGCCAGGTCATGAAAGACATTTGGGCTTTCGCCTGGTCTCTTGGGTCACTCATTCTGGTGGAAGCCAGCTGCCATTCAGTGAGGACACTAGCAGCCCTGTGGAGGGATGGGCAGGATGGGGACCGAGGCCTCCCGCCAACAGCCGGCACCGGTGCGCCAGGCCCGTGAGGGGTCGCCTTGGACGCAGATCCAACAGCCCCAGGTAAGCCCCGCCAACACGTTGATGACAGACGCCACACTGGAACCATCAGCAAGTTGCCACCGAATTCCTGATCCACAGAAACCGTGAGAGCTAATACGTGGATATTGTTGCTTTAAGCTGTTAAGTTTTGGAGTGAGGTGTTACACAGCATTATTGACTAGTACGGTTCCCTATGTCAGTGTCCATGGCATCCTTCTCCCTCCCCCCTGCTGGCCTCGACTGGCCCTTCAGAACATCTCGCTTCCTGTGTCACCGCTTCTGAGAAGCCTTCCTGAATGCCTCCAGCTGGGTTAAGCACCCCTTACACTCTACTCTCCAGTTGCAGTGACCTCCGTCAGTCTTAGAAAGGCCTTTGTCTCCCCCCACCTACTCGCCCCCATTTCCATACTCTCTGCTCTCCATGGCTGGAATATTGCCCCTGTTTGCTTATTCTTTCAGACAGCTCAGATGTCACCTCCTCCAGGGAGCCTTCTCTGACCCGCTGGCTAACTTGGGCATCCTTCTGTGGGCCTCCCAAGCACCCCATGCAATCTTCTCATGTTAGGGTTCTGTGATGCTGCTGTCCTGCGTGATGGCAAGGTCCGGGAAGGTGGGAACCGTGTCTTCTCGTCCAATACCGACCACAGGACGGTGAGCGAGGGGGCGGGGGGCGCTTGTTGGGGAACCATGACAAGAGGTGGTCGAGGCCTCTGCAGTAGAGATTCCCAGGCCTGGTGGGGCGTCAGAACCAGCCGCTGAACTTTTCCGAGGTAGAGATTATGGTCTGGGAGGGAGACATTTGCCTCCAAGGACAGACACCACGGATGCCACCCAGATTTCAGGGTCAGTTTGGCACCACGAAAGAAAGGACAGCTACAGCAGGATGATAAAGCAGGAGCTGCAAAGTCAGCGCCCAGAGGGGCCAGCAGGACAGCATAGTTACTGGTGTCAGGTGAGGGGGCAGGTGGGGACAATGGCAAACAGGAGAGATGAGCCCCTGCCAGCTCCCAGCTCAAAGGTCACCTTCCTCAAGAAGGTGTTCGTGGACCCAGGCTGGATCAGGCTGGTCACCCTGTTAGGGGCTCTCTTAGCTCCTAGCCCTTCTCCCTCAAAGTGCTTACTATTATTGTAATTAGCACATTTCTTGTATGATGTGTGTAGCAGAGTCAGCCTCCCAGACATATGGGAGAATTTCTCAAGGGCAAGACTGTGCGTGTGTCCCCAGGACCTCACCATGCCCGGCACTTCCAGAGCGCGCTATTTCCATTTGTTGAAGGAGTGGATAATTGGATAAATAATGTTACACCCTAACACGCAGGGCGAGGTGATGGAAGAAGGGAGGTAATGACGTGTGAAAAGCAATGAGTGGTGTGTATGTTACAAAATAAGATCACCGCGTGGAAGAATAAGCCAGGGAGTGAAGCGATAAGTCAGTGGCATCAGCCACCTGCGTGGGAGCAGTTGCAAGGGGTTTGCATCTTTAGTTTCTGAGTCCTCGTGGGTCTGATCTGCTCGTGAGGTCCTTTCTTGTTCTTCCAGCCCCACCCTCACAGAAGAGAGCAGAGCTTCCCTTGCAAACCCACTGGCACCCATGATGTGCCAACTCGTGTATTTAACCCTCGCTTTGCTTTCCTTGACTTACGGGCAGGGGAACAGGAGCCCAGAGGGGACGGGTCACCTGTCCCAGGGTGGGTGTGTCTGAGCATCGAGGTGCTGTAGGGCCCAGGAGTCAGAGGAGCCTCCTGGTGGCTCCCCTTTTGTCCCGTGGGGGGGGGGGCCGCCCCAGTAGGTGCTACGTGGAAAAGACTCTTTGCTACTGGAGGACGAAGGTCAGATCAGACCCTGGCCGAGGGCCCAGCATTTCTGGCCCAGGTTCGCCCGGGGAAGCCAACTGTGCAGAAGGTCAGGATGCCGACGGGGTCAGAGTGGGAAAGTTAACATTCCCAAGGCACTCTAAGCAACAGGATTTCCTGACGTGGGACTATTACCTTTCTCACGTTACGTGGCCAGATTGACTTCCTGCCATTATTAACGGTAAGAAGGTGACGAAGCCATTTATTTAACAGGAACAAGGGAAGGCGTTTGCTTGACTCTGGACTTTGAGGAGGGCAGTAGAGCAGGGAATTAAGTCCGGTGGGAGGGCTGGGATCCTAGTGCTGGCACTACCTGCCCGTGCCATCAGTTGGAGCGAGTCACTTCACGCCTGGGGGCAGCCTCAGTTTCCTTTTCTGTAGAGGCAGGGACGGCGCGTGGTGAAAAATGCTGCATCGGAACTCACAGAGCTGCTGGTGGGGAAAGTGAGGACATTTATGGGGGGGAAGTCGTTTTGCAGGCTGGAAAGTACCATGGGAGCTTAGATGGCCTCCAGCAGTGTGGTACCTCAGGCTGACCCCTCTCAGCTCACAAGTCCTCGCTGCTTCCAGGAAAAAGTCCCCCTCCGTGGCTGAGTCCAGGCTGACGGCCGGCTGGCGACCAGCTCGCACGTGTACCTCCCGCTGGCTCTGGTCCGGCGGGGTTCTGCCACTTGGTCCTCTCCTCGCTTCTGCGTCTGTATTCTTTCTGCTGGGGGTTCCTCCCTGTCCTCTGCTCGTCCCAGTGCTCTCCTCATCCACGACACCTTCTCTGGTCTGGTTGCTTCACGGCCGAGTGGCTTGTCCTCTGCGTCTTATAACCCCCACGGTTCTCCACGTGTGGTCATGAGGCAGCAGCCGGGTACTTGTTAGAAATGCAGATTCTCGGGTCCCACCCCAGACGTATTAAAGCAGAAACTCTGGGGGTGGGGCCCAGAAATCACAAGCCGTCCAGGGAGTTCTGATGCACTCAAGCGGCATCAGATGGCCTGTCTCTGCATCTGGGCTGTGAGCTCCCTACTTACAGGTACTGTGTCTCCCTTAGTGGCTCCCCAGACCTGGCACACAGAAGCCACAGGTGACCATGACATGGCCTCAGGGAATGCCCGTGCACTGATGCGAACCAGGACTGGTGCCTCAGCAGAGATGGCCTCGCCTTCCCACCACCACATGGGGGCTCCCAACATCCCCCCCTTTCCTTCCTTCCCAAGGCCCTCTCCCTAGATGCTCGCAAAAGCTCAAGGCCTCCTGTCTGGCCTTTTCCAGAAAGCCTCCTCTGAGTCCTATGATGGCCTGGTCTGCCATCTCCCTCCACGGTCACTGCCTGAAACTTCTGGACACCATCTGGGCCTCATGGCCTGATCCCACACTCAGCGAGATCGCCCTTAAACAGAGGGTCCCCGGGGCGCCTGGGTGGCTCAGTCGGTTGGGCGTCCGACCTCGGTTCAGGTCACCATCTCACGGTGCGTGAGTTCGAGCCCCGCGTCAGGCTCTGTGCTGACAGCTCGGAGCCTGGAGCCTGCTTTGGATTCTGTGTCTCCCTCTCTCTCTCTGTCCCTCCCCACTCATGCTCTGTCTCTGTCTCTCTCAAAAATAAAATAAACATTAAAAAAAACAAAAACAAAAAAAAAACAAAGGGTCCTTTCCACGTGCATCCTTCATGGGAAATTTTGTGCCGCCCTGCTCTGTGTTCACAAGAGCGCTTGTGCTATGGGGTGTCGGCCTCCGCAGCTATGCGGTGAGGCCTCCGGCTTCAGTGGGGGTGGTCAAGGGGTGTGGGTCTGTGAGTCTTTATGCCAACGTTTATAGCAGGAGCAATTCATACCATTCTCCTGCTTTCCTGACCTGAGGATAAAGAAAAGGAAAAAGACCCGCGGTCAGTCACAGAGTTTTTCCACCCCCAGCCGCTTCAAGCTTCCTGGATGTACCTGTGGAGTTTGCAGTGGTAAGTGTGCTAGAAAGGACCTGCCAGGCCACACTGGCCTCTGCCCGACTCACGGCCTCTCAGGGATTTGCTTTTATATCATGGCTCTTGCTGGTGCGGCTGCGTCCCTAAATCCTTCTTTCAAGCCTTGGACAGGAGCCAGCCTCGGGCTAGACTGCCCAGGTTCAAATCCTACCTGCGCTGCCTGGGATGAGTTCGTTATCCGTTCCGTGCCTCAGCGTCCCCACCTGTAAAATGGGCCCGTGTAGTAACATTTTGCTCTTAAGGTCGTGATGCAGATGAAATCAGAGAGGACCTGCGAAGGGCACAGGGTAGAGGTCCCATAGAGGAGTCCCCAAAGTTCTCGGTTCAGGGGGTGATGGCACCTCTCTCCCCGGGAGCCCGGGGAGGGAAGGAGGGAGCTGGGGAGGGAGAGCTGGCCCAAGGACCGCTTCCTCTGTGGCCTCCCACCAGCCACCACCAGACTCCAGATCCAGCATCACACAGGACTCTGGTTGTGGACCAGAATTTCTAACCTTTTTGGCTGCAAGGAGAGAGACCCTATTTCGTGCTAAACAAAATGTTCCTCTTTTGTGCTTTCTCATCTTCTGCTGTCTGAGAGCAAACAACTTCAGCAGCGCCTTAGAATCTATATTCCATTCATGACATCGGCATCTGTGGACATTTGAAAAGTATTCAGACGTGTATGGGTGAGACAGATCTATTTAGTCTGCTGACAATGCATGGTTCCCTGATGGATTCTCCGGCAGAACCCCTACCCGGGTGCCTCCAGGCTGGGGACCAGTCAGGTCTCAACAAATGAAGTATGAATATAAACCTTTATTAATATAAATTAATATAAATATAAATATTCATAAACATAAATTAATATAAACAAATGAAGTATTTTTTTTTAATTTTTTTTTCAACGTTTATTTATTTTTGGGACAGAGAGAGACAGAGCATGAACGGGGGAGGGTCAGAGAGAGAGGGAGACACAGAATCGGAAACAGGCTCCAGGCTCTGAGCCATCAGCCCAGAGCCTGACGTGGGGCTCGAACTCACGGACCGCGAGATCGTGACCTGGCTGAAGTCGGCGGCTTAACCGACTGCGCCACCCAGGCGCCCCACAAATGAAGTATTACTATAAACCTCCCCTCGGGCGTGAGCTTCCTTACCACACCGTGCCGAACATGTAGTAAGATAAACCCATTTCACAGATGAGAACACAGAGGCCCTGAGAGCTCACTGCCCAAGACACAAAGCTAGGGATTAGCAGAGCATGAGTTAGGCCTGAGTGTCCCCAAAGCCCATGTTTTCCCCCAACTCCACTCTTCCTTGAGACAGCTGGGGACTATGAATCTGGTCTCCACGGCTGGGGACAGGGGACTCCTGGAGAGCCAAGCCGGATCAGCTACCAGCTACCAGTTAGCATTCCCAGAGTAGCCAGTGGGTCGGGTGCCTCTGTATTTGTTACCTCATCTACTCCCTCAAGAGTTCAGTTAATCGTCCTCTGTAGGAGAAAATCAACTCTCAGAGGGGTTGAGTAACCTGCCCAAGGCCACACAGCTAGGAAGTGGCAGGGTTTGGGCCAGAATCCAGGTTTGTCTGTCCTAGGGTCTGTGTTGGCCCCTTTGTACTGTGTGAGCTACCCGGGGCCGAAGATAAAAGGAGTACAAGTAGGTCTCTTGAGCCGTAAGATACCCCTCATGACATGGTGGGTATTAGCAAAATTTAAAATCCTAATTCCTCGCCCCAGAGCTCGTCCACATTGGGATGAATAATCTGTCTCCACAGAGGAAAACGTCAGGGTCTCCGGGTTGAAGAAGAGTGTGGGGAGGAGACTGCTTTTCTTTCTTAATCTCAACTGAAGAGTAATTAAAACAAAATTTTTTTTTTTAATGTTTTATTTATGTTTTGAGAGAGACAGAGACAGAATGCGAATGGGTTGGGGCAGAGAGAGAGGGAGGCACAGAATCCAAAGCAGGCTCCAGGGTCTGAGTTGTCAGCACAGAGCCTGACGCGGGGCTCGAACTCACGAGCTGTGAGATCATGACCTGAGTTGAAGTCGGACGCTCAACCGACTGAGCCACCCAGGCGCCCCTGAAGAGTAATTTTTAATGTGGCAAATATTGTAAGCTCCATCCAGTGCCCAGGTTTATTAGGCAGGAGGCTGGAATGTCAGATAATCAGGCGTTATCTTTTTGCAACACAGAGAAATAAGACCAAACCCAGCAAGCCTTCCTCCCAGGAGCTGAGAAGGTAACTGTCTAATGTGACTTGTAATCAGTGAAGGTCTTGTCCTGACTCCTCAGCTCTCCAGATGGCGCCTCCCGTCTCTCAGGGACAATAATCCCTGTGGAATTCTGCTTAGCGCAGATGGGCCAATACACAGGTAGTGGGTTTTGTTGCCAGAGAGCATTTTGTTTTCTGTGCCACCGTTCCCAAGAAAGTGCTGGAACTAGCCTGCTTTGCATCTGTCTCTTATTCCAAATACCTCCAGAGCAACTCAGAATCCAATGCCTTGGCTTGGGGGCAAGTAAGGGGAGAATGTGGGGAGGCAGAAATCCGCTCCCCCCCTTCCTGTTGTGTGCCTCTGAGCGAGCCACTCAACCACTCTTAGCCTTGGACTCCTCTTCTGGAAGATGGGGAGCGTCAGGGCTTCATGCAGGCGGCTCAGGGCTCGTGCCTCCTAACAGCGCCTGGTACATGATAGACACTCTGTGGTCCCTCTTCTTGAGACACTGCTGATCTGAAGGATAGCCAAGGAGAAAGATGGCGTGGTGCATGTACCCAGGTGCCCTTGGTGGTTGCTCAGTCAGCCAAGTGCTCCTTGTGGGGCGTTGCTTTGGTCAAACCACATCCCTCCTCAAAGGTGGTCAGTGGCTTCCTGGCTTGCCTGACCATAATCCAGATTCTTCAGCCTGGCCACTGAGACCCTTGTTTCCCAAAATGCCTTTTCAGCCAACTTTTCTATTCTCCGAAAACCACTTAATAAATATTTAAAGAAAGAGCGAATACGATGAATCTAGCATCGTGTGGCTAAAACTCTTGGCCCTGTTCCCAAGAAGCTCATAAGCTAATTGGGAACAAGACTTAAGAGAGCAGAAAGAGAGGAAGTAGCTGTTTATTTTACATGTTAATCAAGGGACCGGAGCGGATCCTAAGTTCTGGTCCTGATGCTGCCCTAGGCGTCCCGAGGGCCTCCTCCAGTGTGACATTTGGGGGATGCCCCTGCAGTTAAGGGGGCTCTAAGGTCCCTTCACTGAACAAGGACAGGACCTGCACTGAATACGGGTCCTCTAAGCCGTTCATCACAACACCCAGGCCAGGAGGCCGCTGGGAGCCTGACATGGAAATTCTGCCACCCCAGAACCCCTGAGTGCTTCGTCATCTCGATCCACGCCCCACCCTTTGCCAACAGGCGTGGAGAACGTCAGAAATAATGTGTTGCGTGGTTTTTGGTGGCAATAGTCACCCATTCACCAGCATGATGATGTAAGAAATAAGCTTTCATTGGTTTAAAGTCAAGGTGTTCAAGACTGGCAGACGGGCTGCATCATTTAGACACTCGTCCCACCCAGGCGGTATGAACAGGATGAGGATCAGGGGAGGTCTGGGGGCTTGGCTCGGGGCAGTTTGCTACCTGTTGGGAGGATTTTCAGGGGCCCGAGGACAAAGGATTCTGAGGACAATTCCTGGGATCCTGCCCAGGAATTGGTGATTATTGCAGGTGAACTCGTGCAGGTGGTGGGGGGAGCCCCTCAAAAGGCAGAGAGCTGAGATTCTCGATGGTACTCAAGAGCCTGTGCAGACCACCGGGGTTCCTTGGGAACGAGAGCTGGTTTTCTAAATGCCTGTGTGGCAGGATTGGGACTGAGACTTGCTTCCATGGCAGCCTGGTCATGAGGCTGTGGGGACGGAGTTAGCCAGCACTGACCCCAACTTCACAAAGGCTTCCCTCATCTACCCCCAAACAGCCTAAGCATGGCACGTGACCAGGGTCATAGGTCAGTCCGTTTTCAACAGGGCCTTCTCTTACCTATCATTTGCAGGGCATTTACTGTAGGCTAGCCTAGCGTAGACTCTGTGTTTATTTTTTTGCTTTTTGTTTTGTTTTTTATTTGAGAGAGAGAGAACTTGCATGTGCAAACATGCAGGGGAGGGGCAGAAAGAGAGAGAGAGAGAGAGAGAGGGAGGGAGAGAGAGAATCTCAAGCAGGCTCATTTACGCTCAGCGCAGAGCCTGACGCAGGGCTCGATCCCACCACCCTGGGATCATGACCTGGGCCGAAATCAAGAGTCAGATGCTTAGCCGACTGAGCCACCCAGCCGTCCCTGCTTACTCTGTTTGTAGGTGGCAGATGTGAACCTTCATGACAGCTGGGCACAAGAAATGCCACATTCGTTTCTTCTCTAAGCACAGTTAAATCTGTTTCAAGACTCCCCACTCAAAACTGGGAGTTTTGATAGTCAGTCGTTAGTCCCTCCCTATGCCCTATCGGCCTATTGGGGGGATTTGGAGGCCTCCCAAGAAGCCACAGTTGGCGGTGCCTCTTTGCTGCATGCTGGGTGGCTGTGGCAGGCACCTTTGGGGTAAGTCTGCCAGTCTGGCTTCCCTTCCACGTCAGCATCGCCCCTCCCATGGAGAGCAGCTCCTTCTGGTGGCCATCCTCTGAGCTAGCCGATCGGGGGGACCTCATGAAGGCCGTTGGGCTTCCATGTTTGTGCCTGGAAGTCCCAGGTGTGAGGGCCACCATTTTCTCAACAGGCAGGAACACCTGCATGTTTCTGCATTTTCGAGCCTCGGGTCCTCTCGCCTGCTCTGTCTTTGTCTCTCTCCTCCTTCCTCAACGGCCATCTGGACCTGGACCAATCCCTCTCACTCACTTGGCATACCGAAACTTCTACTCCTTCTCTCTGTAGGACTCTATAATTTAATTCTCCTTGTTGGGTCCCAAACTCCGAAAGCCCTTGAACTCATAGGGCGACAGAACAGAACCTGAAGGTCCGGGGCCTGGTTGCCCCAGAAAGCAATGAATTCCCTAACGGTGACTAGGCTAAGACAGCAACAAAATTTCTCAGAAAATCATCCATTGCCTAGGAATCCTCATGTAAGCTCCCAGCAATGCCCTGGAAAGGTGATGTTGACCATAGTCACCCCCATTTAGAAATGGGGAAATGGACTCAGAAGGACTAGTTAACCGTCGTGCGGCTCATGAGTGGTGGGACGCTGGTTTGAGTTCCAGGATCGAAGTCCCCGCTTTTGACTCCGTTCTGTGGTGGGCCTTAAGGTAGGGCCCGACTATCTCTGGGCCTCCGTTTCCCCACCTGCAAGGCAGCAGATCCCGCTTCCCAGCAGGCAGACTGAACGCAGCAAAGCCCAGGCCTGTGGGTCTGCACCTCCTTTGAGCTGGGCAGCCCAGGTTTGCAGGCAGAGAGTACCCCGCAGCCGTTTGACACATTTATGCTCAGCCTCAGGCCCCCTGGTGAACGAGGAAGTGACCCTGATCTGGGGGTGTCTCATTTTGGGGCTTGGCAGTCATAAATGAGCCACCAGCTCTCAAGCTCCTGGTCTCACAGGTGAATAACCCGAATAACTACCTCTGGGATATCAAAGCCAGCAAACGATCCCAGAAACGGCTCCTGACAACGGACTTGCATAAGAGTATCTCCTGGGCGGGCACATCACCCAGATCCCACTTGCCTTTGAGGGTATCCTTGAATGGCCGTATGTCATTTTTAGTAGCTTCTGCCTCCCTCACAGCGAGGGATCTTCGAAGAGGGGACGCCTTGGGCCCCACCTGGTCTGTGTTCTGAGAGGAGGGGGCAGGGAGGGAAGATTTCTCCCACCCCCAGCATACCTGGCTTGTTTCATCTAATCTCCAGCCTGTTTTTTCTGCTGTCCGTCCCGAAGACGGTTTAATCTCAGAGTTAAAACCACCAAAAGCAACTGTTTCTTTCCTCCTGTGACTGCTAGGCCGGTAACAGCACCGTGCAAATTCGTTTGGCCCCAGGGCCGGAAAGCATCAAAGGCATTTGGAGAGCGCATGAGTCAATTTCCATGAAGCCTTTGGACAGTGATGTAACCACCACTTGTCAGTCTCCCCAGCGCAGCAGCCCTGATCCCCCAGAGCGGACATCTGGAGCAGGGACTGACAAGTGGATTCCAGAGCCCAGCCCTGCCTCCCGCCCGCTCCAGCCCAGCACGGTCGCTGCCGCCAACAAGGACACACAGTGTCTTTCTACACATTCCCACGTACGCACACCCTCCTCGCCCCCCTCTGAGCTCCAGCCTGCGTTTCCGGCAGTGTGAATTCTGACAGCTCGGGCGGGTGTCGGCCTCACTGGTACATTCCTCGCTACACCACGCTGCCTAAAGCACCTCGCTGTTCCGGAGCCTTCCTGCCGAGCTCCCCACCCCCATCTCCCCTGCTGAAGGTGCGAGGAACCTCGTGGTGGCTGCATCTTTGTCCCAGAGAGACCTTGCAAAATGGCACACACACACACACCCCCCACTTGCCTATAATTTGCTGTGCTGGACTTCTGAACACATTTATTTGGTGCGGTATCTACACCCCACCAAACATCTGGAGGGAAACTCGGGGAAAATCCAAGAATTTAAATGTTTATTCTGTACTGTAATTTCAAAAACCAAATCAGGGAAACTTCACATCTTTAGCCAACTGCTTGGCGGTGTATAGACCTAAGCCAAGATGTAATCTGATAAAGGTTGTCTGCCCTTGCCTTCTCCGGGTCTCTTCATATGTGATCACCACCATATAAGGGCCACGAGTTTGTGAATCTCCTAAGGCTTTTCAAGATGACGTCAACCATAAAGCCAAAAGACCCACCCGCTCCATAAATTAGTTGGTGGTCACTCCTCTGCCAAGTTGCCACTCCCTTTTGTCTGCTAAAGGGAAAACCAATCAAAATTAATGGAAAACTGAAGGATTCGACCATTGTAAAGATGAAATTTTAATATCTTCAGGAATTAGTTACTTGGATTCAATACTGTAAAAGACATAATTCCCAGCCAGTGACATCTTCTTTCTTCCTTCCACAATTTTTTTTTTTCTTAAGTTCTAATGTCAGACACTAAAAGTAGCTTCTAGAATACAGTATAACACTTAACTCTCCCCTAAAGAACTTGGGATCAAGTGGGATTGGCCCCCGTTTAACAGATCATCACATCCAAGCGTGAAAAGCCCAAGGAGATAAAAGGGCAGGAAGACACTGGGGGAGCCGATCCAGACCTGAGACAGAGGAATGGTTTGTGAATAACGCCATTCCTGTTCAAGAGTCCCAGTGCTGGTGATACTGAGGGTTTCAAGATGTCAGCCTCCCTCCTGACCAGTCCTGCTGGTTTCTCACTGCTCACCAGCCAACATGAAGCCCCATCCCCAATCAGTCCTTCTCTGCTTTCCCCAAACTCTTCCAGGAGAATTCTCAGTTTGCATCCTTGGTGAAGCACCCCCTCTCCCCCACCCCTTGCCTGCCGCTACCAAGATGCCCTCTGTCCATCTATCCACCTGCATAAACACTACCTGTCTTTCGTGCAGGTCCTGCCTCAAGGCGTATCAGCGGTGTGGTCACACGAATGTCCCCTTCCAGAAGGGCCCCGTTCTTGGTTTGATGCTCTGGTGCCGCCATCTTGAAATTCTTAATAATTTTATCTTTGCTCTTGTGCATTGCAGGTGAGGTCCAATGGGATGATGGAGCATGGTTGTGAGCAGAGGAGACAAGCACAATCCGGCCTAATGTGTTTGCGATGCCCCATGAGCACGGGATTCTGTGGGCCCACAATTCGTGGGAGCTCAGTGTCTCTCAGCACGAACACAAGATAAGTGTATTACGGGAGCGGACAGCCCTGAAAGGTCACGCTTTCCATTTGAACCAGAACTCGCTTCCAATGCAGAAAGAAGGCCCTGGTTCCTGTAGGAACCAGGAACAACTGAGGGGCCCTCCCTGCCACAAGCCGTCTTACATGTTACTGTCCTGTATCAGCTGACCACTGACGCTGGCAGTGAGGCCCAAAGAAAAGGGGAAGGTGAGGCAGCCCACGGTTTCTTTGCCTTCGGGGCTCACTTTTTCTAGCAGGACGCTGAAGGTAGAGCATGTTGATGGGATATGTGCATAACAAGAAGCGAAGTAAAAACAGTTTCTGCTGTCCTAGCAAGAACGAAATACACATGCATATACTGGCTGTGAAATACAATCTGTGTAATTCAGCGATTCTTTATACGAGTTAATGTTCTTCTATTTACATGTAAAACTGGCATTGCACAGCATAAAGATAAACAGCATCATGTATGCAAATAATTTAAAAGTTTTATTTTATTTACTTAGAGTGACATTAAATAGCAAGCAATCACTATGGCAAGTTGAAACAGACAGAAACCACAGGAGGGAAGAAGTTTGCATTTTTGGGTTCTTAGTGACACAATTTTCTGCCTTTTTAAGCAGGGGACCCCCATTTTCACTTTGCATTGGGCCCTGTACCTGTGCAGCCTGGCTTGCCTTCAGAGCACGTCCAGGTGATCCCCTCCGGAACCTCTCCAGCCTGCAGCCACTGCCCCGCCCCCAAACACCGAGAACTTTCCTGCAATGGCCACTGCCACCCATTCATTCAGTGAGACGTCCTTGTCCTCCCCTCCATCGTCTTTTTCTAATGACATTGCTCTACCTCACAGGACAGTCAGAAGGCACAAGGACTGGAAAGCTCTGGAAGATCTTTGTTGTATTTAATTTGCATTGTACACAGTAGGCACTCAATAAATGCTTGTGGCAGGCCATTGATTGAACTGTAAGGTCCCTGAGTCTGGGGACCAGGTCTTACACCTCTGAGCCCTTAAAAAAAAATTTTTTTTTATGTTTATTTATTATTGAGAGACAGAGAGACACAGAGCATGAGCAGGGGAGGGTTAGAGAGAGGGGGGAGACACAGAATCTGAAGTAGGCTCCAGGCCCTGAGCTGTCAGCACAGAGCCCGACTCAGGGCTCGATCTCACAAACTGTGAGATCGTGACCTGAGCCGAAGTCGGTCGCCCAACCGACTGAGCCACCCAGGAGCCCCGCATTTTTTTTTTTTTTTTTACAGTGCTTGCACAGAACAAGCCACGCTGAATGTTTGCTTTTGGATAAAGGTCTGCTTTCAGCATTTTGCTCAGGAAACACCTTCTCTGTGGATAGCACAAGGTAAGCTTTAGCTCTTGCTCTGGTCTCCATGAGTTAAGTGATCTAACTAGCTAGGCCAGTCTGTAGGAATGTTGGGATTTTACTGGGAATGAGGGGAGGCGGACCCTCGCTTCCTGTGGATCGGGGCTGTGAGGCGATGCGGCATGGGTTGCCCAAGCCATTTCAGATATTCTGCCAGCCCAAGCCTAGGGAGCAAGCTGGTACACCGTAGGAGGAAAGGGTGAAGGGAATGACAAAGAGAGGCCTCAGAGCTTGAAGCCACTGTGAATCACTGGATCAACCCGTACCTGAAGGTTACGTGGCTACGGGAGTTTTCATTTACATGAACCAACAAGTTTCTCTCTTCAAATGTGTTATTACTGAAGCCAGTTTGATTGGGGATTTCTGTCCCTTGCAACGGAGATGGTACCAGCAACAGAAAAGTGAAGAGAAAGATTTAAGAGACACACAGAGACAGGCCTAGAGCCCAAGTCCCCTGACTCCCTACCCAGTAACCACTGCGGTAACCCTGCCGTAATGCCCCTGGCGGTCAGGGCCGGAGCAGGCGGGTCTGAGTCTTCCCTGTGGTACCGCACTGATTCCCACCTAGAATTGTGAGAGCAGGTCGCGTTCACCCAGGCAGAGCATCTGAGGACAATAACACCACTGGGAGTGGACCTTGAGACTTCACGAGGCCACCGGGAGGAACACAGGTGGCAGTGCTCTGTGGTTAGCTCAGGACAGTCTGCACTCCATGAACTCCCGGTGACGGGTCATGCATGGCTGGCCGCCACCAGCTCTCTCGTTCCTGCCCTGTGGGCACAGTACGGTGGGGAGCATGGCCTTTAGCCTCCTAAGGCTTAAAGGACCAGGTCGGCCACTCATCTTACCTTAGGGCATACGAGGCGGTGGTGGGCCCGAGGCTCCCCGGGCACAAGATACAGACCCTTGGTGGCAGCAACCCTGCTCCCCTCCAGGCCACTGGGTCCCCACGTCCAAAAACCTCCTTCACGTGTTGAGGATCGGGAACCTAGGGTCCTGCAGTCACCTTTCCAGGCTGGGTGCTTTGGGTAGGTGCCAGGGAGGAAAGACGTTCCTGCGGGAGATGCTGCGGGGCTCCGGGGGCTGGTTTGGCAGGTGGAAGGCGCCGGTGAGGCTGATAAAGGGGGTTTCTCCCTAACCAGAGACAGGGGGCTTGCAGAGCTGGTAGCCCTGAAGAGGGTCTGTGTTTTGATGACAGTCTGGCTGGCAGAGCCAAAGGCAGGGCATGGAGCCCCCGAGGCTTGGTCCTGGAGGCTCAAGGCAGATGCTATGGTCCCAGGAGGCCTTTCCCTACAGTAAGCGAAGGTTTCCTTGGATCTTTTGACTAGTCCCTTGGTTAACTTACCTAACCTCCCTGAGCCTCAGTTTCTTCTTCTGTACAATGGGTATGCAACCTGCTAGGGTTGCTTTGGGTATCCATTGAGATCATGGGCCTGGCACAGATCAGTCCTCTTCAGACGTAAGTTTCCTGCCCCCTCACCCAGCTTCCTGTGTGCACCTCTGGTTTTCTCTAGTTTTTCACCTGCTCTGCCCACATGCGTTGCCTGCCTTGGGCTTAATGGAGCAGTGCGGGTAAATCAAGCCCACATGTCTATCACCAGGCACTAAATCTCCCCGGAAGACATTCCTTACTGCAGCAGTAATGCTGCCAGCTCCAGAGGATTGCACCATAGAGCAGGCTCCCCATACTGGGAGGCTTAAAGGGCCAGCTCACGGACTCCCCTGTCCCAGCCGGGGAGGTCCTTGGGCCGGTGAATGGCGGTGAGAGCGGGCCTAGCCTTACGTGGGCAGAGGCGTGTTAGTGACAGCAGAAAGAAACCGACAGCAACCCCACACCGAGGGACCAGGGCATGGGTTAGGGGATCAGGGCCTAGGCTTTTTCCTCCATTTCTCTCCACTCACATTCTGGCTGCTTCTTGCCTGTCTGGCCTTGGGCAACGTACTCCCTCTCCTGTCCACTTCAGACTTCTCAGTACAAAAGGTGGGTAGGGATCTCATCTGCCTCCCAGGTCTGTGGGGAGGACACTCCACCGATAGCACCATCGTTCCTCGGTCTGGCGCCACACACGCGCATCATCTCAATGTTCCCACTCAGTTTGCTGAGTTAGCGAGGGTCACTACTCCCAGCTCCCAGTGGAAAAGTAGCACTGAATCTCTGGCTTGCTTCGGCTGCATCATCGCTGGTCATCGTGGGGCATTTGCCCTGTGCATCAGGCAGGACAGGGGCCGGCCAGGGCCTGGGCGTCAGGGGTCCTGACCCCTGTGCCTGCTACCCCCGCCCACCAGCCATGCTCTGACAGCTGGCTCAGGCAGCTTCCAGGCCAGCCTCCCCAGCAGTTTGGTCGCAAATAGACGGCTGCATGTGAGCTGATCTTTGCTGAGCCCCATCAGCTGAGGAAGGGCCCTCATCCCCAGTCACCAGTCCTGGCTGGGTCCTGATTTGGAGAAGAACCCGGGGATGAATCAGAGTGTCTCTGTGCCTGCCCCAGTTCACCCTGCCGGCGGGTGTAGGTGCCAGGAAGTAAGCCTGGCTGACGTTGAGGCCAGCGCTCTCTCCTCTCCAGCCCACATGTGTGGCTCAGTCTAACGCATCCCTCACTCCCAGAAAAAGGACAAAGAATTCAACACAAGACCTGTCCTCTGGGTTGCAAAGGATGGCACTTTTTAAGATTTGTTTATTTTTAAAGTTTATTCCTTTTGAGAGAGAGAGAGAGACAGAGAGAGGCAGAAAGAGAGGGAGAGAGAGAATCCTAAATAGGTTCCATGCTGTTAGCGCAGAGCCCGACTCAGGGCTCGATCTCGAGAACCGTGAGATCATGACCTGAGCCGAAATCCACAGTCCTATGCTCAACCGACTGAGCCACCCAGGCACCCCAGGATGGCACTTTTATTTATGATAAGTGGCTGGCCAAGATCAAAATGACCAATGAGAGAAGCCAGTCTCTTAAGGATCACTTTGTCACCAGGTCTCTCTGGAGAAGAGAGCGTTTATCTGTTCTGAGTGGGGGGGGAGGGGGGGGACAGGCTCACTCTTCCTTCTGAAATTTTTGGCGGCTTTAAAACAGTAAAATCCTAATGTTTTCATCATGAAAATAGTGGGCCCCTATTAGAGCAAATGTAGGAAATACAGCCAGATGGTGGAGGGGGGCGTCCCTTACCTACCGCCCAAGTATAACCAACAACCTGTTTGTGCTTTCGTCTATATAAACCTTTCATTGGTTTTTCAGCACATATTTATCGAGAGTTTCTCTAGGAGGCTGCTAAAGGGTGAAGGTGAAATCTGTGCCCTCATAGCTCTGGGTGGTTTGTTTGTTTGTTTGTTATTTTGCACGTAGTTTCAGTCATTTCCTGGGTACCGTGTCGGGTGTCTGTGGCCACCACAGCCGACGCCAGTCCTGACCAGGCTCGCGGCAGCTTTGCGTTTGACCACGTGGTTTCTCAGGCCGCGTTGCTCCGCCTTGGCACCCGTGCAGCCCAGAACTGCAGTGTGCTCCCCGCTCGGGCCATCCTTGACCAGCGGGGATGGGAGAGCCGTGGGCAAATGTCCTGTCGTGCTCCCTGGGTGGACAGCTCTGAGACACATTTTATTAGGCTCTGATGGGTGGAGCACCATCGCCCACAGCAGTGATCAGCTTAGGAAGTGCTCTTGAATTGGCTTTCCCCCCCTTCCCTGGGGCTCCCTCTGGACGCCCCACTGTAGCCCCTGGCGAGAGCTCCCCAGTAAACCATCTACCTGCCAACCTTTGACTCTGCTCCCGAGGAGTCCAGGTTAAGTCAGTCATGCTGTCTGTGCCATTTTTGTGCGAAAAACATTTAATCCTTTTTTTTATAATGTTTATTTATTTTTGAGAGGGAGACAGAGCATGAGCGGGGGAGGGCTAGAGAGAGAGGGAAACAGAATCCGAAGCAGGCTCCAGGCTCCAAGCCGTCAGCACAGAGCCCGACACTGGGCTTGAACCCACAAACTGCGAGATCATGACCTGAGTGGAAGTCGGACGCTTAACCGATGAGCCACCCAGACGCCCCGGTCTTTTCCCTTCTTGATTCCTGTTGGGTTTAGTACCTCCTGTCGTTGTTGTTTCTTGAAGACCCGGTAGGGAGGAATCTTGGTCCCTATTAGATGCTGGTCCCCAAGTGAGGGCTGGCCCACCTTTCTCTCCTTCTGTGCTTTCTTCTCCCATGTGAATCCACACTGCTCCTCACCTTTATCCCACCCCGATTTCTCCAAGGTCGCACTGGGTCCCAGGCCAGAGACAGGGGTGGAGACAGCTGCATCTTTCTGCCAGCTCCCGCTGACCACAGGACTGCCGTGTGCAAAGAAGGATTCTGACACCATGTCTCTGTCCTCGGCAAAGCCCTTCATGATTAGTGATGACGCTGTGGGCATAGAAAGGGGAATGGCCACGTATATGCCCCATATTTGTCTTCCTTCTGTAGGGTCCTGCACACAGCTCTATGGCCAAGTTCATCCCCAGTCAGTATGGTACCTCAGGGCCAGACTCATGACCTGTCGGGCCTGGAAGAGACGTGTCCAGCACAAGTAACTCCCAGCAGTGTGTCCCAGGTTTTCACTATGTGCAGCCTCTGTGGCATGGATATAAGCACACAGCTCAGGGGCCTCAGATTTAGGATGGCCCCACTGTAATGGAGACCCGTGAGCAGGTCTTATAATCCTTTCTTTCTTCCTTCCTTCCTTCCTTTCTTTCTTTCTTTCTTTCTTTCTTTCTTTCTTTCTTTCTTTCTTTCTTTCCTTCTTTCTTTCTTCCAAGAAAGAGAGAGAGAGTGCACACATGGGCAGGGAAGGAGCAGAGGGAGAGGGAAAGAGAAAATCTCAAGCAGGCTCCATGCCTAGCACAGAGCCTTTTGTGGGGCTTGATCTCACGACCATGAGATCAGATCCTGAGTCAAAATCAAGAGTCAGACGCTTCACCGGCTGAGCCACCAAGGTGCCCCTCCTGTGAGCAGGTTTTTTTTTTTTTAATGTTTATTTATTTTTGAGAGAGAGAGAGACAGAGTGCGGGGGCGTGGGGGGGTGGGTAGGGGCAGAGAGAGGGAGACACAGAATCTGAAGCAGGCTCCAAGCTCTGAGCTGTCAGCACAGAGCCCGACGCGGGGCTTGAACTTATGCAAGATCACGACCTGGGCCAAAGTCAGATGCTTAACTGACTGAGCCATCCAGGCGCCCTATGGTGTCACCCCGAACTTCTAAGGGCGGAAGCCGTATCGTAGCCCCTGTCCTTGGACCATGCAGTTGGGTGGGGGGTGCAGCTCCCCAGCCTTCCCTATGATGGGGAAGTGTCTCCAACTTTGGAAAATCCCAGGGTCATTTGGGGCACTTCGGGCTTCGGGATGATTCCTCCAGCCAATGACACAGTCAGATGCCCATCACTGCCCTCCTTGCGAGAAGCGGGGGCGAGGGGGGCTGACTTGTGAGCCAGACAGGAGGCATGGCCAGCTACCACATGATTTCTGCAGGGCCCCATTAGGACGGACGAGCGGTGCCCCTCCCCCAGCCCCCAGGAGGCCTGGTCTTGTAACCGTCTTCATCGCCAGCAGCAGCTGGAGAGTGAACTCAGCTACTGAAAACGCTGCAGAGCCAACAGCCTCTGTGAATCCACCCCAAGTCCCCCTGCTCCCGCGGGGCCCAGTGGGAACTCCAAAGGATTGGCATCCCTTATCCCTCACGTGGACCCCTACTCCCTTGCTCCCCAGAGTGAGGCCCAATGAGGTCCGGTCACAGTATGAGCACCACCTGGGAACATCTGGGAAATGTGCATGTTCAGGCCCCACCCAGAGCAGCTGAATCAGAAGCCGCATTTCGCAGGATCTGTGCACGTTAAATAAACTTGTTATATCAGAGCGGCTTTAGATTTCCCGAGAGGCCGCGAACAGGGTACACGGCGTTCCTGTACCCCACACCCAGTCACCCCCCCCCCCCCCCCATCGCGGTTCTGAGCACGTTAGCGTTTGAGGAACCCTGTTCTTCTCCCTGCTTCCTGTCCCTCTCTGTCCCCGATCTATTTCTTTCCCAGTCCCATGGCTGAAGTCAACAATGGCTTATCGGAGTCTCCTCCTGCCCCCTGGGAACTTTGTGATGTCATAGGGTGCTCATAGGGTGTGAAGCATCTGACACATGGTCACGCACCTCACAAACATTATTTTGTGATCCTCTAAACACCTTTATGAGGCCGGCACCGTGAACCAATCTCACAGACGAGGAACTGCTACACAGAGAGGTTGAAGCAAAGCCGGAATTTGAACTCAGCTCTGCCTACATGTAAGCCAGTGGCCTTCCCCTGTCCGCATTGTCTCAGGGAACCAATCTGTCCCTGGGTGGCTGCACACTTGCTTCCAGGAACTGTGACCCAGCCAGCAGCGAGTTTCCCAATCGGTCCTCCCCTGGGAGTTTCTGGTCTGCAGGGCTTTGAGGGAGAGGCGGGCCCCCTGGAGACACAAAAGGTCAAGGAGTGGTCTCAGCTGTTCACAGTCCAGGGCGGCTGCCCAAACTCACGTACCTACAAATACCAGACGCTCGTCTGGTTGCCTGGGCAGGACTTCTTCAGCCCAGGTGGACAGAATGTTCTGTCAGGGGCAGACTCTGAAGGAGGCTTCACAATCCGCTCGGCTGACGGGGATGTGTCTTCCTTTGGGGCAGGGCAGGGAGAAGGCTGGGAGTCCGTCACCGGAAAGAGAAGGACCCCCTAAAGAAGGCCTCTGGCTGTTTAAGGACTTTGCCAAGTTCATTTCTTCCAGGAAGCCTTCCTGAATGGAGGCCCACCCCCACTGTTCATGGATGTGTTTGTTCACCCACCATTAGGTGAGTCCTCTCACCTCAAGGAAAAGGAGGCATCTCGTGGGCAGTGCCACTGCTTATCAGATCCACAGTCTTGGACAAGTCACATCAGCTTGCTGACTCTCAGTTTCTGCACCTGCAGCGTGGGACTACAATATCCCCTAACTTGCTGTGGCTCAAACCCACCCCAACTTTGTGATTCTTCTTACTGTAATTAAGACCACGAAGTAGCCACAAAAATTCATGTTGATAAATTCTTGAAAATCGAGTAAGGGCACGTAGAGAACTTGAATTTTTGGCAACATGGCAGACTGAATTAATGTGAAACTCCCCTTCGAATACAAACACGGAGAAAGGTTGCATACAAGCTAATTTTTTTTTTTTAATAATTTGCAACGCGTTTATTTTGAATTTTTTTTTCAACGTTTATTTATTTTTGCGACAGAGAGAGACAAAGCATGAACGGGGGAGGGGCAGAGAGAGAGGGAGACACAGAATCGGAAACAGGCTCCAGGCTCTGAGCCATCAGCCCAGAGCCTGACGCGGGGCTGGAACTCACGGACCGCGAGATCGTGACCTGGCTGAAGTCGGACGCTTAACCGACTGCGCCACCCAGGCGCCCCACAAGCTAATATTTAAAAAAAATACCTTAAATACAGAGCGGACCTTAAGGGGACAGGAAGTCCCAGGGCCAGTAACAAAGAAAGGACATAAGCCAGGAACTTTGGTCAGCTGGGGCTGGTGTCACAGCTGCCCACAACCATTTCCAGCCCAGTTGGAGAATGTCCGGGTGGGGGTAGGAGATATGGCCTGGGGCCCGTGGAGGTGGGAAGGGGATCCTTGCAAAATGCTGTATCACTTGAAAGGCAGCCCCAGTCTCTGAAAATGGGACTAGAGAGCTCCGTCCACTAGCTCAGTAAAGGAGGTGGGTCCTCTCTGCTCAGGGCACCGAGTGAGATTAGAAAAGCCTTCTGTGAGAATTCAGACGTTCAAGTTTGTGCCAGGTGGAGGTGTAGAGCTTAAAGGCACAAAGGCAGCCTTCAGCAGGAACCCAAGATAAGAAATTAACATAAAACCTATCAACCGAACCAGGGAACCCCCTGGGGCCCTAGAATGGGAAGCCAAACCCCTGTGCAGAGCCATCGTGCCACCTGGAGCATTGAGGCTCCCTCAGAAGAAACAGCCCCTGCAGAAGATGAGCTTGCAATAAACAAGCGTAAGCCTCCAGGGAGGCAAACCCCAGAAAGGTGAGTCTGCAGACACTGCGAAAGGAAAAGCGTGCACCCCTAGAAGAGGGACAAGAGAACGGCATGGGAGAGGGAGCGTGCTTCAAATAGTTGCAGATAAAAGGGCAAGAAAAATTCATCAACACCTAGACGCTATTAAAAAAGGTAAATGCACAAAAGTTCTGCGGCTGAAACGTACAGTCAGTGAAATGAAAAACCGTCAAACGACCGCGGCTGAAAAAATTGGCGAACTGGAAGGAAAAAAGTGTCATAGGTGGAAATCGTTTTATTGCACGGAACCCTGATCAGATGCAGGGAATCCGTATGTCTCTAAATTACATGCTAAGCAAGAAAAATGTGGCTCTTTGTGTGCGTTGAGTGTGTGTGTTGGGGGGAGGAGGTAGGCATGTAAGTGTGTGTTTCTGCATGTGTTGAGGAGCACGTGTGTGTGTGTGTGTGTGTGTGCCTGTGTGCCTGGGGGCACAGGTAACACGGGCGTGGTGGTGGGGGTCTGATCAGACATGGCTGTCATGTCCCCGCATTTAGATTATGTCTTCTCTGGTAGAACGTTTTTCAGCACGTTTTATGATTTAGGTGACCAACTTCCTGTATTTTTGACAATGCTATCAAATCTCCAGCAATTACACTGCCCCCCTTCTGGGATGTCAGGACCCCACCCTGGGACACTGGGGGCAGGCAGGGACCCCGTTGATGGCTTGCCCGTGTTTGCACATCTGAGGAGGGAGCCTGGGCTCGGGGGCACTGCCGGCTGAGCGAAAAGGGAACACATCAGAAAGGCACCCCTGTGGCTCCTGGCTCTGATTGCTTTCCCTGTACTCCGCCCTCTCCTCTTTCATGTTTCCTTCATCATTTAACAACCACGGAAAAGGGACTCGGGGAGCCCGCGAAGGGAGAGGAGGCCATTGTGCTCCCTGTCTCCCCACTCGTGCTTTGACCCCCACCCTGGGCCAGCCCCCAAAAGAAAAAAACTTCCCACTTTTTTTTTTTTTTCTGAACTCAGCAAACAATATGGCAAAGTTACTGTGTCTTTTCAAAGTGCTTGAGAACAAGCTTTGTAACACATCAGGGGAGAGCATTTTCACCGCGAACGAAATGCGTCCCTTCCAGAAGAGCGTGGCCAGGCACTGCAACCTTTGTGACATCATGGGTGGCAGTCAGGTGCCCCCTCGTGCGTGGGGCCCGAATGCCCGTGTGACCTTGGGCGAGTTACTGGCAAACGGAGATGCAAAGTCGTACCCGCTTCCCGGGGGTGAGGATTAAATGCGATGAGGCCTGTAAAACACTGGTGTGAAACTAGACGCCGCCTGGTTGGTGTTCTTGCTGCGTTAACGTCGGTGCGGCGGCCCTCATCTCCAGCACTGTGTTTGGCTGCTAGCTGGGGGAGGGCGCTCTGCGGGGGCTGGGCCCAGGATCTGAGACGATGTTGCACTGTATCCACTCAGTGGTTGCACAGGCATTTCTCACGGGACGCTAGCCCCCTTACTGCCATTCTCTTCTCTTGGACCTCCTGGCTGCCAGAGCACTGTTGAAACCCATGAATCACGTCACTGCCCTTTCCCCACCCCAAACCTTCAAAGGCTTCTCAACCCACTTTGAATAGAATCCAATCTACTCCCCCTGGTCTACCAGGGATGAAGCGGCCTCTGTCTCCAACTCTTGCTTCTCTGTCCTTACAACAGCCACGCTCAACCTCAGGGCCTTGCCACATGCTGTTTCTCAACACAGCGGTTGCACCCTCGACCCTTATCTTCCCGCTTTCTCCCTGAAAAGGTCTCCGTTGACCACTCTGTCTAAACCCGTCCCCATCCAGCCTGTATTACGTGACTCAGTAGCCTGTTCCTTTCCTGTAAAGCCCTGGCCACGGTGTCGCTATCCATTGTCAGCTCATGGGCTTGCCATCCTTCTCTCCCACGGGACCGTGCATTCTGTCAGGGGACAGACCGCATCTGCTGGACGGTCAAGGTATCTCCAGCACTTCGTGCAGCTCCTGACACAAAATGGGGATCGACAACCTGAGGTCAGACGAGACTGAGTTAAAAACAGAACAACATATCGTGCCAGTTCAGGTCTGGAAATAATTGGGAGATTGAAACTTCTGGCAGATGGTGAGAAACCAATTTAACGTCATCCTCAAAGGTGAAAAACTGAAAACTTTTCCTCTAAGAGCAGGAACAAGACAAAGATGTCTACTCTCTGCTTTTAGTCGACGTAGTACTGACGTCCTACCCACAGCCATCAGACGAGAAAAAGAAACAGAAGGTATCCGAATTGGAAAGGAAGAAGTAAAACCCTCACAATTTGCAGATGGCATGATACCATGTACAGAAAACCCTAACGACATCACCAAAAACCAATCAGAGCTCTCAAATGAATTCAGTAAAGCTGCAAAATAAAAATTAGTATACAAAAATTGGTTGCGTTTTCGTACACTAATAACAAAGCAGCAGAAAGATAAATTAAGAAAACCATCCCATTTACAATTGTACCAAAAAGAATAAAATGCCCAGGAATAAATATAACCAAGGAGGTTAAAGACCTCTACTCTGAAAATTACAAAATCTCGATGAGAGAAATTAAAGATGGACATAAACAGAAAGATATTCCATGCTCATGAATTGGAAGAATCAATAATGTTAAAATGTCCACCCTACTCAAAGCAATCTACAGATTGAATGCAATGTCTATCAAAATGCCAATAACATTTTCACACAACAAGAACAAACAATCCAAAAACTCGTGTGGAACCGCAAAAGACCAAGTAGCCAAAGTAATCTTGAAGAAGAAGAACAAAGCTGGAGGCATTATGCTCCCGGATTTCAAGTTATACTACAAAGCTACAGTACTCAAAACAGTATGGTCCTGGCACAAAAATAGATACATAGATCAATGGAACAGAATAGAGGGCACAGAATAAACCCATGCTTATATGGTCAATTCATCTAAGACAAAGGGAAGAAGAGTATGCAACGGGGAGAAGACAGTCTTTTCAACAAATGGTGTTGGGAAAACTGGATCGTGACATGCAGAAGAGTGAACCTAGACCACCTTCCTACACCAAACACAAAAATAAACTCAAAATGGATGAAAGACCTAAGTGTGAGACCCGAAGCCATAAAACTTCTAAAAGAAAACACAGGTAGTAATCTCTTGGACATCAGCCTTACCAACATATTTATGAATATGTCTCCTCAGGCAAGAGAAACAAAAGCAAAAATAAACTATTCTGAGATATCACCTCACACCTGTCAGAATGGCTATTATCAAAAGGACACGGGCTGCCTGGATGGCTCAGTTGACTGGCTAAGCATCCGACTCTTGACTTTGGCTCATGTCATGATGACCTCACACGGTTTGTGAGATCAAGCCCGGCATTGGGCTTTGCACTGACAGCATGGAGCCTTCTTGGGATGCTTGCTCTTCCTCTCTCTCTGCCCCCTGCCCCCCAAAATAAATAAATAAACATTTTTTAAAAAGACAAAAAGTACCAAGTGTTGGCAAGGATGGGGAGAGAAAGGAATACTCATGCAGTGTTTGTGGGAATGCAAACTGGTGTAGCCACTGTGGAAACCAGTATGGACGTTCCTCAAAAACTTAAAGATAGCAATATTGTATGATCTAGTAATTCTACTACTGGGTGTGTACCCAGAAGAAAACGAAAACATCAATTTGAAAAGACACATGCACCCCTGTGTTTATTGCAGCATTATTTACAACAGCCAGGATATGGAAGCAACCCAGGTGTCCATCGATAGATGAATAAAGAAGTGATATACGACGAGGGAATATTACTAAGTCATAAAAAAGAATGAGATCTTGCCATTTGCAACAACGTGGGTGGATCTAGAGGGTATCACGCACAGTGAAGTAAGTCAGAGAAAGACAAATACCACATGGTTTCATTTATATGCAGAATCTAAAAAAAAAAAAAAAACGAAAAAGAATGAACAAATGAACAAAACAACAGAAACAGACTCAAAAATCCAGAGAACAAACTGGTGGCTGCCAGAGGGGAGGCGAGAGGGGGCATGGGTGAAATAGGTGATGGGGATTAACTTCCAGTTATAAAATAAGGAAGTCAGGAGGTGAAAAGTACAGCCTGGGGACTGCTGTCAATGATGTTGTGATAATGTTGTAACGGGACAGATGGCGGCCACACTTCACCGTGATGAGCCGGGTGATGGGTGGAACCTTGGAATCACTGTGCTGTACCCTGCACATCGTGGGCAGCTCTGAAAAGCTCAGCTCCAGGCTGAGTGTGTGTTTCCTGTGGGCCGCCTCCCTCCTGGGCCAAACTCACCAGGCAGAGGGCCCACCCCTACTCTGGGGTGAGAAACAAGGGGTAGGACAAGAGGCCAGGAGTGCTTGGGGGGGAATCTCTCCTCATGGCCCCTGAGCAGTGGGGAAGATGCCTTCTACCTTCCAGATACATAAGACACAGATGCTGGAGGGGCGCCTGGGTGGCTCAGTCAGTTAAGCGTCCGACTTTGGCTCAGGTCTTAATCTCACAGTTTGTGAGTTTGAGCCCTGCAGCAGGCTCTGTGTTGACAGCTCAGAGCCTGGAGCCTGCTTTGGATTCTGTGTCTCCCTCTCTCTCCACCCCTCCCCTGCTCATGCTTTCTGTCTCTCTCTCTCTCTCTCAAAAAAAAAAAAAAAAAAAAAAACACATTAAAAAATTTTTTTTTAGAGAAATAGATGCTGGATAAAATACAGGAAGACAGGGGCGCCTGGGTGGCGCAGTCGGTTAAGCGTCCGGCTTCAGCCAGGTCACGATCTCGCGGTCCGTGAGTTCGAGCCCCGCGTCAGGCTCTGGGCTGATGGCTCAGAGCCTGGAGCCTGTTTCTGATTCTGTGTCTCCCTCTCTCTCTGCCCCTCCCCCGTTCATGCTCTGTCTCTCTCTGTCCCAAAAATAAATAAACGTTGAAAAAAAAATTAAAAAAAAATAAAATAAAATACAGGAAGACAGAGGAGACTTGAATCCAGCAAAAGGAAGACATCAGCAAATAGAGAGGTAGATTGATTCAGGGAAGCATGAGGGACGCCAGGGGGACTTCCTGGAGGAGGCACCAGGTGCATCCAGAGGAAAGCAGCACAGCTGGGGAGAGGTGGCCAATGTGACCTTGGCACAGAGACACAGATTCTGACCTTGGGCCCTCCCCCAGAGCCAAAAGCAAGGCTCAGTGCACCCTGGTCCCATTCTTGGTCACCACCCGGAGGGTCCCTGAGGTGTCCAGGGGTTGCAGAGGGAGAAGGCCTAGCTGTGTTTGGGAATGAGTCCCCTCCCTGCCCTCGGGACCAGTCACATCCCCTCTCCCTTCCAAGCAGATATTCCAGAGAGATCAGGCTTCGTGATTAGGGGATTGAATCATGGGCAGGCTAGAAAAGCTGAAGGCTCATCCCTAAGCTGGGACAAGGGGACGGCTCCCGGGCTGTGGACAGACACCGTGGGGGGGGGGGGGGGGGGGCGCAGAAGCAGGGTGCCAGGAGGGCTGCCAGGAGGTGACAGCTGATCACAGAGACAAAGACGGGCACGTCGGCACCCATACACCCCCACATATCCACAGCGTTATATGCCCACGCTCATGCACGGTCTTTGCTTATAGAGGAACTTAGAGTAGACATACTGCCTATTTACGAGGACACACACACACACACACAACACGTGTACACGCATACGTGGCTCTCAAATATATATTCATAGACAAATTCATAAATACCTATGAACCTATGAACACATGCTATGTATGTATTAGTGCGTGTGAAGTACGTTTGAGCACGCGTATCGCAAGAATGCATGTCCAGACATGTACATGGCATATAGCCACCGTGAGTGTGTATGTGTGTAGCCACGCCCATCCAACACGAGTGTGCCCTCACGTGCGGACTTCACAGTGAGGTACCCACGTGACATACACACCACACAGTGTCACTCTGTGCTGTGGGTACACCCCACAAATAGTACCCGTACGTATCAGGCGTGTGTATGAGAAGCCACTCCACTCTGCCATATGGGTCGCCATTTCTCTGTGACGTCAAATCAATCCAGGAAGGAAGATGAACCGGAATCTACCCTGTTCCCTGAGAAGTATCGCAGGAGGGTCCTCTCCCCTTCCTCCCGCCGGGAGCACGCGTCATTTATGCAAACTCTTCTAAACAATGACTCTTCCCTCTTCGGCAGCTGCTGGCACGAGCATGCAGGTCCCCTTCTAGAAGCAGGTGATGGAGTCAAGGCCAGAAGGAACAATATGTCCCAGATGGGACCCTGGAGGAGACGGAAGCCCACGTCTATAGTAGGAAGCAGCACTTGATCCAGAAAGGGACTTTCTGAGGCTGGTGACGGCACAGCTCCCGCTTGCTTGGGTGCTCCAGTGTCACACCCAGCAGGGAAACAAGGTCACGGGGCCACAAGCCTTGGCTGCCGAGGCTGGGGACTCCCCGCTCCATGGCTCCCGACCTGACCTCCAGGGCTCTTTCATTCAGTAGCGACATGACTTGTTCCCCACGGACACTCATCACACAGCAGGAATGTGGGACAGGTGTGCCCGTGCCTGGGAATGGCCCCCTGAGGCGGCAACGGCAGCTTCTCTGGAGACGGATGGCCGTCACCCAGATTTCAGGTCTGTTGGAAAAACTGACCACAGCCCTCAGTTCTTCCAAAGGCAGTTTCTACAGCTGCACTGTCCAGCGAGAGACCCTCAGCCAGTGCTGAGCCCTGCTCACTGGGAGGGACCCGAGAACGACAGCTCAGAGAGACAGATATGGCCAAATGGGCTTAGGGTGCTGTCTGGCCTGGGTCATGCCTCCTTCACCACTTCTTAGCCTGTCATTTGAGCTGTTCTGAATCCTACTTGCCTAATGACGCCGGTGTCAGAGAGTTGGTGGAGAGATTAACAGCATCGTTATGTTGAAAGTGATTTCTTCCTGTGCTGTAAATTCCTCCATAAATGCTATGTGATGGCAGAAATAAGGAGACCAGAACCGCCTAACCTTCCAGATATAATTTTCTGCCTCCTAAAAATTGTATTTGGGGACACACAGGATATGGCAGATTATTATATAAATGGCCCCTATCAATCCCACCTCATGGCATACAAGGCTTTGTGCCCTCACCGCCCCCCCCCCCCCCCCAACCCCGGACTTGGCCATGTGACTCATCTGGTAACGAGACATCCTCCAACATGATGCAGCAAGCTGCTAAGCACTCGTACATTGGGGCTCGCCCTCGTAGAAAGAAAGCCTGGCTGTGTGCGAAAGTGGGGTTCTCCTGGTGGAGGGGCCGTGGAGAGCAGGACCAGGCGCTCCAGCCCACGGCTTTAGGCAGATGCCAGACGGGTGAGAGAGGCCATCGAGGGCCATCAGCTCCAGATGACTGAAGCTGCAAGAATGAGCCCAGGGAGACCTGCCCCAGCTGCAGAATCATGAGAAAACTAGTGCTCTTAAAGTCACCAAGTTTGGGGCAGTTTGTTGGTTGGCAATAGCAACAGATACACAGGGCATTTGAGGCACAGATGTTCCCGTATTCTGCCCAGAGTTACAGAGAACTTAGTGGCTGAGTCAAGCGTAGGACTCGAGCACCCAAGATTCTTCTTGCCTTCCCTAGTCCCTGCGTCTGTCATTCTGTACAGCTTGAAATTCCAAGGGCCCGGGAGGACAGTGTGGGTTTGGCAAGGGCCTCAGAATGGTACCTGTAAGGCATAGTTACTGATGTCGGTATTCCAGAATGCTGGAAAGGGGGAAGGGCTTATAAGGTAGGTGGAAAGTTCAAAAGAGCCAGAGGGAAATTCTCCCCCTAAAAAAGGGACACAGCATGCAGAGGGCTAGCGCTGTGGGCTCAGAGGGAAGGGGTCAAAGCCTAACTGTTCTTTCCTTAGTGTGCTCCTTCAGGCAAGTTGCTTCATCTAGGGAGCCTCAGTGTCCACATCTGTAACATAGGTGTAGCTGTGCCTTGCCAAAAGAGACATCATGCCCCACTCCAAGCCTGGGGAGCATGCAGGAAATCCTCCTTCTCTCCGGGGATCTGAGCACCTCCCTTGTGGGGTTTTTGGAACGGGCGTGCAGTGGCCAGTTCTCCTGGGGGCTTGCAAAGATGCGAGGTGTTTAGGGGCGCCCGGGTGGCTCAGTCGGTTGAGTGACCGACTTCCGCTCAGGCCGTGATCTCGCGGTTTCTGAGTTCGAGCCCCACATTGGGCTCTGTGCGGACAGCTCGGAGCCTGGAGCCTGTTTAGGATTCTGTGTCTCCTAGGGGGCGCCTGGGTGGCTCAGTCGGTTAAGCGTCCGACTTCGGCTCAGGTCGTGATCTCATGGTTCATGAGTTCAAACCCTGCGTCGGGCTCTGTGCTGACAGCTCAGAGCCTGGAGCCTATTTCAGATTCTGTGTCTCCCTCTCTCTCTGACCCTCCCCTGTTCATGCTCTGTCTCTCTCTGTCTCAAAAATAAATAAACGTTAACAAAAATTTTTTTTTAAAAAGGATTCTGTGTCTCCTTTTCTTTCTGCCTCTCCCCCACTTGTGCTCTCTCTCTCTCTGTTTCTCAAAAATAAATAAATGTAGAAAAAAAAATTAAAACAAAAGGATGCGAGGTGTTTGGACCAAGTCAGTGTCATGGGGTGCTGGGTCTCCTGAAGGTCAACCTGAGTGAGGAGGAGGGAGGCTGGAGGGAGAGAAGGGACCCCGGGACTTGGTTCCTGTCTGCCTATCCAGAGGGCCTGGTTCAAAGGTGGCTACATGCCCTCAAAGGTGTCAGTGAGTCTGGGACCCTTGACTCTGTCATCGAGACCCTGCTGCTGCGCCCTCTTCACCTTTGATGGTTGACCTGTGGCCAAGAGGTCAAACATGCACATCAAAAAGCCTTGCTTTCTTGCTTCCCCCAGGTGAGCCGGCCCTGAGCTCCCCTGTCAGCCACATCTGAGCCCACGGCCAGGCCTGGAAGAGGAGACCAGATCGCTGGCCCGTCCTGAGACCCGGATCTTCCACATCTTCACGTGTCCCACACGTGGATAGGCTGGCCCCTCCCTCTGCTGGAGGCTTCTGGAGGCTTCCCTCCTAGCCTAGACTCGTTCATTGTGTCATTGTGTTAGCCTCCAGGGGCTGCTCTCACAAAGGACTCTAAGGAAGTGTTCTCGCAGTGCTGGAGGCCAGAAGTCCAAAAGCAAGGTGTGGAAGGGGCCCTGCTCCCCCGGGAGGCTCTGGGCAAAGTGCTTCCTTGCTTCTTCCAGCTTCTAGAGTGGCCAGTGACCCCTGGCGTTCCTTGACTCAGAGCTGCCAAATCTCTCCTCTGCCCTCACATGGCCTTCTCCCTGGGGGCCCGTCTCTTTGTCCCTCTCCCCTTTTCATACACTAGTCTCACTGGATTAGGGCCCCACTCCAGTCATCTCCACGACATCTACGAAGAGCCTACTTCCCCCAAATGGGTCCCATTCATAGGTCCCAGGGGTTAGATCTTGGGCATATCGTTTCAGAGAGCACAACTGAACCCACAAGAAACCAAGTGTTGACAACAATAGCAATATGACAATCATTATAAGGTCCTTATATTTGTGCCGGGGGCCGTTCTAAGAATTTTACAAGTGTTAATTAGCCGAGACCCTCACAACAAGCCTCCGAGTGAGTATTGTTATTCTCTCCACTTTACAGTTGGGGAAACTGAGGCACGGGAAATTGATCCACGGCCCCGAGTCACAGAGCCAAGGCGGGTAGTTGGACCAGCCTAACCTCTACCCTCATCTGTTCATCTCATGGTCTGGCCATAAGTTTTTGGTGTTGTTTTTGTTTGTTTGTTTGTTTGTTTAAGTTTATCTATTTATTTTTGAGAAGAGGGGAGGGGCGGAGAGACAGGGAGAGAGAATCCCAAGCAGGCTCCACGCTGTCAGCGGGGAGCCTGATGTGGGGCTCGAACCCACGAACCGTGAGATCATGACCTGAGCCGAAATCAAGAGTCAGACCCTTAACCCACCGAACCCCCCAGGCACCCCCCCCCCGGGTTTCCGGGTTTATGAATCACACAGGCTGGCTCTGGCTTTTGTCCTGCTTCCTCTGGGTTTTTTCTTCATCGTCTCAATCGCTATCAGAGTGATGTGTCACCTCAAGACCTGTCAGGTGGACCTGAGCCCCTCTGAGGAAAGTACCTGGTGGGGAGGGCTGCTGTCACCCTGCTCCGTCTTCTGTGTTTCTGACATTTTATACAGTGGATGTGGGGGTGAGAGGCATAGACCCCATGCCTGACCTCAGAGTCTGTTTATGGTTAAGTCAGAGGGAAACTGAGGTCACAGAGTTGGGATGTGTCCAGAGTCACAGAGTGAGTCGGCCCAGGGCCAGGGCTCGGTCCCAGGCCTCACTCCCCCCAGGGCAGGCTCCTCCCAGTACAACTCTCTGCATCACCCCTGCTACCTGCTCCTGGAGAGGACAGTCCCCAACTGCAGACATGCATCATTTTTGAGAAGTCTCTTGAACGGAGACAGGAGGAGGCGGTTTGGGGACAGCCCACCCCGGAGGTCAGGGCCACATTCGGGGGTAGAATTGCCCGAGCTTTGCCCACGTCTAGCTGTGACTGCCCCCACTGCCATGCCAGATGTCTTCGGGAGACAGCCCTGCGGTCAGCTTCCAGGCCAGGGCAGGACTGATCTGCTACCCTCCCCTCGGACAGGGATTTCACACCCAGGAAAATAATTTCCTGGTAAGGAGATTAGAAGGCATCGCCCGCTTTCGGGAACAGGATGGGGCCCGGGTGAGGCAGGAGAGGAACAGCGGGAGAGGCTGGGGGGCAGGCGGGGGCGCGGGAGGAAGTGTCACTGTCAATCAGGGCGCTGACCCATCTAATCCAGCCTCCCGGCTCTCCTGATCCCAGGGACAGATGCCGGGTAAAAAGGCGCAAACTTGGCGGGCTGGGCCCTCCCTGCAGGCCTGCAATACGGGCCCCTCTGTGGAGAGCCGGCTTAATCTTGCCAAGACGTAAGCTGTCCAAAAGGCGCTCTCGGAGGCTCTCGTGCATTTCCCCTGCGCCTCACGTGCAGGGTTGCAGTCACAGGTACAGCACATTCCCGTTAGTCAGCGTGTCTCATGCACTTGGTGGGGCTGTGACCGGGGCGGGTCAGGAACCTGAGGGCCTTTGGGCACTCGGTGATGTCACCCAGGCCTTGTGCTGGTCTCTGGCCGCATTCATTCATTCATTCATTCAACAAGCTTTTACTAATCTGAACGGATCAGACGGGGTCCTGGTCCTGAAAAGAGTTGGTACGTAACAGCTTAGGGATTACACCTCTGCTGTCCATCCATCTGTCCATTATCCGTCTGTCCATCCTTTTCACCCTAGGCTCCCAGGCACCAGTGTAAAGAGAAAAGGCAGCAAGCCTTGCCCACGTCCTACACAGACTCTGTTGAGCGTTAACTGGGGATGAAAGGGACTCCTGACCAGGAGCTCTTCTCCATTCAGTCCTCTTTACTTACAGCTTTCTTTAATGTTTTTATTTATTTTTGAGAGAGAGAGAGAGAGAGAGACAGAGCACAAGCAGGGGACAGGCAGAGAGAGAAGGAGACACAGAATCCTAAGCAGGCTCCAGGCTCCAAGCCGGCAGCATAGAGCCCGACGCGGGGCTCGAACTCACAAACCGTGAGATCATGACCTGAGCCGAAGTCAGACGCTCAACCGACTGAGCCACCCAGGTGCCTCTGGTCCTTTTCACTTATACGTCATGCAAGGCTTTAATTAAATTCACCCACATCAAGAAACAGCTTGGGCCCCTGAAGATTCCAGAACGAAGTGGCCAGGTTGACTTTGCCCACGAGGTACCCATCCAAAAGAAGAAGCCACCAAGAAGCCCAGCAGAATGTGGAGGGCAGCCGTGACAAGCTGCAAGGGGCAGGTGGAGGGGTGAGAGATGCCCGGCCACCCGGGCCCAGCCCTTCAGTGCTCATTTGGATTTGCCAGGTGGTTCGTTCATGGTACGGATGGGTAAAAGGCTGCAGTAAGGCATCTCAAGGACCACGGAGCACAGTCACGGAGTGTTCTGTGTCAGGGAGTGAGACACAGGCTCTGAGGACTGTGGGGTACGGCTAGGAACAGATGGGGTTGCATTTGAATTTGAGACCATCTGGGAAAACTCCAGATGCATAAGTGCTGTATATATCAGTGACTATCCAGTGTGTATATTTGCCTGCAGCAAAATTATGAAGTCAGTGCCTTGCCTTCAATCCAGTTTAATCGAATCCAATAAATCACACGCTTTCTGTGTTGCTCTGGGCAAGAGACTGAGGGAAGTAACTGGTATCTGAATGCCATTCTCCAGGTGCTCCCTTAGGGACTATGGAAAATGGCCTGGCGTTCCCCATGACAGCATTAGACAATGTTGGAGGACTGCCTTGTCAGTATCACTGTGGAATAGCGGTTAGGATCACAAACTCTGCCGCTGGGCTTCTGGGTGCAAATCCTGGCTCCACCACTTACTGAGTGACCTTGGGCACATTTTCTTAACTTCTCTTGCCTCAGTTTGTCTATCTGTAAAATGGGGATGGGGCGCCTGGGTGACTCTGTCGGTGTTAAGCGTCCAACTCTCGATTTCAGCTCAGGTCATGATCTCATGGTTTTGTGAGTTTGAGCCCTGGGTGGGGCTCTAGGCTGACAGTGTGGAGCCTGCTTGGGATTCTCCCTCTCATCTTCCCTCTCTGCCCCTCCCCTGCTCCCTCTCTGCCTCTCTCAAAATAAATAAATAAACTTAAAAAAGAGAGAAAGAAAAATATTCTAAAAAAATGAGGATAAGAAGACTTGGGTCATTTGGGCTGTTCACAAATAGTCTAGTCCCTTCTTTGGGACACATGAGAGGATTGTACTTGACCTACTTTTTTATTTTTTAGACAACATGTTCTTTTAAACATAATTGGAATATTCACAGAAGTAACTTTGTTTCCCTCCCTACTTTGAATTTAGGCATAGCTTTGTGACTTTCTTCAGCCAATAAAACGTGAGTGATTTGCCACATTTGCCGAACGACCACTTTCATGGTGACCACGAAATGATCATGAAACACAGGGGCCCCTGCCGACTGAGTTGGACATGTAGCATCGGCAAGAAATAAACCTTTGTTGTTCTCAGCTACCGAGATAGCGGGATTGTTTGTTGCCATGACATAACTCAGCCTAAACGGACAGGTACATCTAGCACTATGGTGGACTGAATTCTGTCCCCTCCGTACTCGTATGTTGAAGCCCTAACCCCCAATGTGATCGTATTTGGAGGTGAGTGAGGATTTGGGGAGGTGATTGGGGTCAGATGAGGCCCTGAGAGTGGGGCCTCGTGATGGGACTGGTGCCCTTAGAAGCAGAGACACAGGAGAGCTCGCTCTCCCTCTCCTTCTGTGGGCACACAAAGTGGTCATGTGGCACACCGCAAGATGGCGGCAGTCTTGATGCCCAGAGGAGAGTTCTTGTCAGAACCTGGCACCCTGATCGCGGAGAAAACAGATCTGTGCTGTTTGAGCCACCCAGTCTATGGTTTACTACACCAACCCGGGCAGACTAAGACAAGTACCTTTCTCACGGCGGTGTTGTAAGGATTGAATGGCTTACATACAAAGTGCTTGCAGAGGCTCCGGCACAGAATGGCAACATGCAAGCGTCCATTGTTATCATCATGTGCTGTAGACCATGAAACGGTCCGGATAACTGGAACGGAGGTGAGCTCGGCGTCTTTACCTCTTCCGCATGGTTCCTGTTCCCATTTCCTGGAAACTTTACTCACTCATGCTATTCGTTGTTCATCCTTCCAGGCAACATTTGCTAAGGGTTCACCTTGTTCCAGGCCCGAGAGCTCCATGCTCGCATTTGGCAGATATTTCCAGAGCCCCCAGCGGTTAAGTAAAGCCTGCTTCCTGCTCGCAAGGGGCTCACAGGGGAGGGGGGGACCCAGACAGTGACAGCTCAGGTGACCGGCACTCCTCTGATGGGGCTGGGAGAGCCCCACGGAGGCTGCCTAATCCTGCAGCAGCCAGGGACTCCCTGAGCGAAGAGCCACTTGTTCTAAACCTTGAGGACAAGTGGGGCTTAGCTGGACGAGAGCAGTCACAGGGGCTCTCCAGGCAGAGGGAAAGGGGTGGGCCAAGGCAAGGCCGGAAAGAGTACCTATGTGATCTGCCCGGGGCCCGCGCACCACGGTGCTCTGGGAGTCCCTGAGCCCACACGAGAGTCCCCAACAGGGTCCTGGCAGGCAGCAGGCCCTCTTCTGACACATACCCCCACCCCTCCAGCCTGGGGCAGTGGCCACGACTCCTCCTGTCCCAGCCCACTCTGGTAACATTCATATGATATCACGGCTTTCAGGCTGTCTTCACAAGACACATTGTTTACCAGGTTCCCGTGTAGCCGGGGAGCGCTATTTGGAGTCAGGCCTTTGAGGGGTGTCACTGGGCCTTCGGTTGACCCTTCCAGACAATCCATACCTCGAAGCAGCCTCTGCCAGCCCAGAAGCTTCTCGAGGCTTGCCAGGATGGATCCCTTCAGAATGGCCTGTGTCAGCCACCGGGAAAAGGGGGTGCTGAATGCAGGGAGGAGGAAGCCGGGGAAGGAAAGGCAGGGTTTTGAGGACGCTCCTGGGTCTGTCTCTAGAGACAGGGGACGGAAACAAGGCCCCAAAGGCCAACAGCAGAGATGGGCCTAGGCAGACGTGGCAGGAGAGGGTCCGATGTTCCTAGGGGAGAGCGCCACTCAGCTGACGTGGCTTCTTCCCCGTGTCCTGCAAGGCAGCCGTGTCCAATTTGTAAGTGAGGGGTTGCTCGTCCAAAGCGCCTGAAATGTTTCTAAGCTCAGTACCTGTCTGTCGGCTGACCAAACTAAACGGAGGGGGAGCTGGGGTTTGAACACGCTCCTGCCTGGCCAGGAACAAGGGCAGAAGTCAGCGTGGCTACGTGCGGAGTGGGGCAGAAAGGACTTAGAGAGGAGAAGCCCAGGGCCCAGAAGACACATGACTGACACTAAACACCATTACTTCTTCCTGTGTGCAGTGCCAGGGGCAGCGTGGGGGCCCCTTGGACTCAAGAACCAGGACGGCTTTGGGGTGACACAGTGGCCTCCAGGGACCGCAGAAAGTTGCAACGGACCCAAGTGCACCCTTCACCCACTTCTGTTACTTAACATCTATAACCGTGGGCAAAGACCTTAGCCTCTCCAAGACTCAGTTTCCCCCTCGGTGAATTGATGGCGCTTACGCCCTTAGGGGGACGCTGGAGTTTTAGAATAAGACAATGGAGGTCAAATGTCCGGCCTGGTGTCTGGCGTCTAGCAGGTTCTCGGGGATTTCTTCTCCCGTTCCTTACCACCACTTTTCCTTCTTCTGCTGACCTCCCTTCTCTGTCACAAACAGGCTGCCTTCGGGGGCCAGGACGCAATTGCACCTGAGGGCATGAGAGGGGCTGGAGCTGAGACTGTGGGGATTGAAGACGGGCAGCTCAACATTCTCATCCCCTGGCCACCTGTGAGGCTCACCTTCTCTTCATCGGCCTCATTTTAACACCTGTGAAATAGAGGAAGCGGGTGGAGCTGGCTGGTTCCTGAAGTAAACCCTGGTGGTGGGTCCTGGGGCACGCAGCCTTCCACCAGGCCATTGAAGAGACCTGTGCCACAGGACGAGACCCTTATTTGTCCAAACGCATCCATTCTTCCTCCTCCCATTGCAGCGGGTCACCTGGATTGAAGACTTCGTGTCCCAGCTTCGCTCGCAGTAGAATGGGATGTGTCGTTAACTTCTGGCTAACGGAAGTGCCATGTGGCAGCTTCTGGGAATTGATCTTAAGAGTGTGCTCTTAAGTGCTGATCTGTGTGTGATCTGTGTGCTCTTACCCCTTCTCTTTCATCCCTTCCTTTTTCCAGAAGGCTGCAACGTGGAGATGATTGGAATGGCCATTTGGGCATGAGGTCCTTGGAAATGGAGGCCACACAGAGCAAAGAAGCGGACTGGAAGGAGCCTGGGCCTCTGAGGGCTTCATGGAGAAAGCCACCAAGGCAGCCCGGATGGTCTCCCTCTGGACTCTTATGGCAAAGAAGTCAGATTTTATCTCGCTTAAGCACTGTTATTTTGGTCTCTGTTACTTGCAGCCAAAACTTAAAAATCACCGGGCGAAAGCGTGCATGATCTGTACATAAAGCACGTGACGTGTGCAAACGGGAGGCACCCAGAGCCTTGCTTGTATGCAAGTGGCTTGTAGCCCTCTAATTGCCTCACACAACTGGATGGGGTCCCTTGAAAAATCCAAATGGGCATCACACAGGTATGCAACCTGTGTGTGTGTGTGTGTGTGTGTGTGTGTGTGTGTGCGTGCGTGTGTGTGTGGTGGTCTCTCAAGTGCCCAAATCTTCTGAACTAAACACAAAGCACTCTCCCAGGGTGTGAGTACAATCCGGATTTCCTAAGTGCAGCTTCCTGAGCCACTCAAGAAGTTAACTCAGCTACCGTGTAGGGCAGGGAGTGGGCTGCGGGAAAGCAGGCCCCCTCCTTTGATTTGCATTGTAGTTGACCCAGAGGCTGGCTGGCCCCTCCAGGCTAATGCTGCTCATTGTCCTCTTGTGAGCATTAGTCTTGAACCACATGTGTGCACAGCAAAGACGGAGTGTCTATTAACAGGGACGATGATTAGCGATTCATGTATTAAGGTCATGTTTATACTTCCATTGTCAACGGTGGTCATTATTTATTTGAAAGGAGGCCTTTCTCATTTACTGGGCATCACAGCTATGAGTAAGAGCATGTGGACGGCTTAATAATTTTCGTATGCTGGGGACCGAAGCAGAGAGGGCTGAGGCTCCCTGTGGCAGCCAGGGAAGGGCCACGCCGCGGGGGGCTGGCCCACATCACAGACGGGGCAGTGTATCCATGAGACAGGAGAGGGGATGGTCAGAGAGCACCTGGTGGCCTCGAATGGAGCCCCAGCTTCTTGGCCCAGACAAATGATCTCCCGGGATACCCGGGGAATTTGCAGATGTGAACGCCGACTCTCCTTCAGGAATCTTGGGGAAATCGTGGAGAGCTGGAGGCAGGATGCATAACCAAATTTGTCATCCCCCAAATGGGAAGCGAGTGTATTTTTAGCAAGTACAGCTGGTGGGAGGCAGTGTGGTGTTGAGGAAAGAGAGCAGGGTTTGGAACTAGAAAGAGCTGGGATAGCTCTCCTGGTTTGTGTGACCCTAAGTAAGTCCTTAGGCCTCGCTTTCTTTACCTGTGAAAGGGGGATAGTGACACACGCCCTACAGGCTGATACTGAGAGTTGCATAAGATGATGCGTGAGACTTTCCAGGAGGCCCAGATACAACACAGCTGACTCTTGACCACTGTGGGAGTTCCGGGCACTGACTCTTTGTACAGTTACCAGTCTGCATATAGCTCTTGACTCCCCCAAAACTTAACTACTAATAGCCTACTGTTGGCCAGAAGCTTACCAATAACGTAAACAGTCTATCAACACATATTTTGTAAGTTCTATGTATCATATACTCAATTCCTACAGGAAAGTAAGCTAGAGAAAAGAAAATGTTATAAGGAGGTCCTAAGGAAGTGGGGCGCCTGGGTGGCCCAGTCGGTTGAGCCCCTGACTCTTGGTTTCCACTCAGGTCGTGATCTCGCATTTGTGAGTTTGAGCCTCGCATCGGGCTCTGCTCTGACAGCATGGAGCCTTCTTCGGATCCTCTGTCCCCTTCTGTCTCTGTCCCTCCCCCCACTCTTTCTCTCTCGAAAATAAATAAACATGAAAAAAAGAAAAAGAAAAAAGAAAATCCTAAGGAAGAGAAAATACATTGGCGGTACTGTGCTGTATTTATAAAAAAGAAATCTGCATGTAAGTGGACCCGGGTAATTCACACCCACGTTGTTCAAGGGTCCACTCTGTTACTTTCCTTCTCCTTCCTCTATAAGCCGGTTACATTCTCTGCTGAAACATGGAGAAGGGTTTGGAAAGAATCTGGAAGGAATGTGCTTCTCCTGAGAGAACTTCACATCAAATTCATCTCTTTCTCTCTCGTGGACATAAGAGCTTCCGAGGTCAGAGGAAGTGGCCAATAGAAAATAGGTTCATTTTAAACAAGTATTTCCAAGAGTCTCTTGTGTCAGAGGCCCTGGAATCAGGGACAGTACCCACCTGGATGGCTCACAGACTCCCCTGGGCTCCTGGAGCGAGTCGGAAGTGCTGTGGGGGACGTTGGAACAGGTCATTGGACTTTCAACTGGTTAAATGGTTGTATTCAAAGGGTAATGACCCTGGCCTCGGATCAGCCTGGCAGAGGTCTCCAGCAGAGCGACACAGAGCCCTGTGATCTGCTCCTGTCTTGGGACAGTATTATCAATGCCTTCAATAAAGAATTAGAAAATGTGCTTATCAGGGCACCTGGGTGGCTCAGTCGGTTAAGCATCCGACAGGTAGTTTTGGCTCAGGTCACGATCTCACGGTTTCATGAGTTTAAGACCCCCATTGGGCTCTGCACTGGCAGTACGGAGCCTGCTTGGGATTCTCTATCTCCTCTCTCTCTGCCCCTCCCTCACTGGCACTGTCTCAGTCTCTCTTAAATAAATAAACTTAAAAAAAAAAAAAAAAGAAAATGTGCTTATCGACTTCAGGTGACAGAAAAAAACGACGCAGTAGGAGACAAAAATTATCAAGACTTTTACAGACATATTTTGCTTAATCCTAATGAGGTTGGGACTGTTTGTTTATTTATTTATTTATTAATGTTTATTTATTTTTGAGAGACAGAGACAGTGCGAGCAGGGGAGGGGCAGACAGAGAGAGAGGGAGACACAGAATCCAAAGCAGGTTCCAGGCTCTGAGCTGTCAGCACAGAGCCCGACGTGGGGCTGGAACCCACGAGCTATGAGATCACGACCTGAACCGAAGTCGGGGGCTTAACCGACTGAACCACCCAGGCGCCCCGGGACTGTTTTATTATTCTCATTTTACACTTTAGGAAGCTGGGGCTCAGATGGGTTAAGTGACTCACTCCAGGCCACACAGCTAGAAGGTAGTGGAGCCCGAATTTGAACAGAGGTCCAACTCAGCCTGTCCTGGAGCCATTATGTGAAACACCAGCTCTGCTGGGTGCCCTCGAAACTCCCAAGAACCTGAGAAAAAGGCAAGAAAGCAGTCCTGCCAGACTTCATTCGTTCTTTCATCCGACCAGAATTCAGAAAAACAGCCGGTACCTGTTGGGCACATTCTAGGTGGTGCTGGTCCGAGGGAAACCAGAGTGTTCAGAGGAATCCTACCCTCACAGTCCAGGGATAGAGGGGTGCCATGGGAGGTGAACAATTAAAAAAGACACAAGAAGGTGAATTAGGTAATTTTAGAAAATATGATAACACGGTCGAAACATTTATTGAGCGTCAGACATTGTTCTGGACTCCCCAATCCTGTGAGGTAGGTGTTATTATTATATCTACTGTACAGATGAGGGAAACTGAGGCACGGGGCGCTTGAGTGCCCCAAATCCCAGGGCTCCTGCTAGGAGAGGGCCATTTACCTACAGAGCCTGCACGGTGCACTGCTCGGCGCTCAGATGACCACAGGGTGAAGGAGGACAGGGAGTCAGGCAGACCAACATGGTGCTAAGTAAGGTGGTTGGGGAAGCGCCACTTTGTGGGTGTGACATCCGAGCCTGAAGGAGAAAGCTGCCCAGGGCGGCTGACCCTGAGGGAGCCAGGGGTCAGAGGGACAGGCAGGGCCAGGTGGTTGCAGGCTTTATGGGTCAGAGCAGAGAGTTTGGACCCTTCCTTGCTGTGAGGTGAAGTCCAGGCAGACGTTTAGGCAGGAGCAAGTGAGCCGGGTCCGCTCTCCATGGAGTCCAGCCCTCCCGGGGCAGCCTGAGGCACACGGCTTGTGAATGGGCCCAGGGACTCGATTGTCCTCTGAGTCCTTGGGCCACCACTTGTTGTTGCTGCATCTTCCTGACTCTTCTTCTCTTTCCCTGCTTGCTTTCAAAAGCCCAGAACGCTCCACAGGCTGGGAACAAGCGGGGGCCTCGCCTGGCCCTCCGAGAGCTCATCGTGCACTGTGGATTGCCCCTATGCTGAGTGAGGGGCTGGAGGACACACGGAGGTCCCAGCTCACACACTCAGGGGCTTGCTTGACCCACTGGCACCAGCAACTGAACCCACCAAAAGGGGACTTCGCTGCAAGAGGTGTGAGGCCTGCCCTCAGTTTCAGAAGATCAATCAGAAGAGTTGAGCTGGGGGGCCGGGGGGAGTGTGAGCTGGGGAGGTGGGGATCCGGGGAGGAGGAGAGTAGGAAGGTGGTGAGCTGGGAGAAGGACAAGCCAGGGAGGTCACAGAGCCAGGGAGGAGGAAGATAGGGAGGCAGACAGAGGGAGGGACAGGAGTTGAAGAGCAGAGAGGCAGGAGGGGGCAGGTAAGGAGTCGGGGGGGGGGGGCCAGGGAAGAAGGGGAAACAGAGAGGAGGGGAGCTGGTTCAACAGAGGCAGCCGCAGGAAAGGAACTCAGGAATTAGGAGGGCAATGCACCCTTAGGATGAACCAAGTGAGCAGTGACACGGTGGCTTGGCCAGGCTCCTGCTTACTTGCTCCCACTTGTCCCCCACTAGATAGGGGCTCCTGGAGAGCAAGTGCTGTCTGGCCCCTTCACTGCCATGACCTAGAGAAGTGCAGACACAGGGTGGGCACAGACCAGTGGGTGTTGAAGGAGGGAAGCCTGTGGGGGGTGGGGGGACGTCCCACGGAAGTAAGTTCCGGCCAGGGCGGCTCAGCACTGCTGGGGCATCTCTGCCCAGAAGAGCTTCCACAGGGGCCCGGGGCTCCCGAGGGCGGGCACTGGGGTGGGAGCAGCAGCTGAGAGCGGTTGGGGGTCAGGACATCTGCCGCGGGGAAGCCTGTACGAGAATAACTCCAGAGGGCAGAAGGAGAGCTATTTCAGTACTTTACAGGAAGAATGTTCAAACAATCTGGCACGCATTGAAATGGGCTGGCTTGTGTCGTGGGGAATGTTCAGGTAGACAACGAGAGATCACAGAGAACCCAGGAGGGAGGCTTCTGCGTTCCACAAACACTGAGCCCCTACTGTGTGCCAGGCTTTGGGCAAAAAGAATTGGACAGAGCCAGGCCAGCCCTCAGGAAGCTACACTTCTCTGGCAGACATAGACCAGGGAAGCAAACCCACCAGGAGCCTGATCTGTGGAGGCAAAAGATGGGACCAATCAGACAGGGTTTCCTGAAGGCAGTGCTGACAACGTGAGCCCTCAAGCGGCCATGGGCGCTGCCTGGCCGCTGCAGAAGGCCTGGCCAGAGGGGCCCGTGCTCCCTCTGCTCCAGACTAGGGCCCTCCCCCCGCTAGGTGTGACCCTAGGAATGCAGGCCAGGTGGCGGCGGGCAGAGCAGTGGCTCCTGGAGGCACAGCCCCGCTGTGGCCCTGGGTCTCCATGCATCTAGCGCTGTGGCCCTGGGTCTCCACGCATCTAGTGGCGGGGTCTTTGGTGAGCCCACAGCAGCTGCAGGCAACTGACCCACCACAAACCCAGAGCTGCTTCAGCATTCTCGACAAACACTTCCCGCGAACAAAGCCAATGGGGGTCTGAAATCCCCTTGTATTCTCATCAGCCATTTCAACATCCCATTTGTCAAGGAAAGGAAACGCCGTTTCCACTGTTGTAAGACAGTTTGAAATTTTCGGCGCCTAGTTGTGCGAATAACGTTGCTCGTCCCCGGGGGCTATGACTTTTAGAGTCATTAAAGGCTTTTCTGGGGGCGCCTGGGTGGCGCAGTCGGTTAAGCGTCCGACTTCAGCCAGGTCACGATCTCGCGGTCCGTGAGTTCAAGCCCCGCGTCGGGTCTGGGTTGATGGCTCAGAGCCTGGACCCTGTTTCTGATTCTGTGTCTCCCTCTCTCTCTCTGCCCCTCCCCCGTTCATGCTCTGTCTCTCTCTTTCCCAAAAAAATAAATAAACGTAAAAAAAAAAAAAAAAAAAAAGGCTTTTCTGGTGGGTTTGGTTTGGGTAAAGCATTACAGTTGCAGAAGTGAGGCCACCGCGGTGTGAGGCCGGGTGATGAGGAGACACGACCTCTCTCTACAATTTTTGCAATTTTTTGGTGAGTCTATAATTATTTTCAAATAAAAAATTAAAAAAAAAAACCAAAAAACAAACCACCAAACTGTTGCTCCAGAATCACGTACAGACACATTAAGTGTTAAACCTGACATAAAAACAAGTTTTGTTATGGGAGCAGCTGTTTTTCTCATTTAATTAATTTTCGAAAGAATGCTTTTGGAAGCTTATTTAACTTTGCTATTTATTTATAGTATGCTCCCTTATTCGTTTTATTTTCCTAGAGTACTTTTATAAAACGTAGAAAAAAATGTTATTTATTTTTTTTAGGTTTTCTTTTAGGTTTTTTTTTGTTGTTTTTTTTTTTTTTTGTTTGTTTGTTTTTTTTTTTTTTTTGTCCTCTGGTATCTGTAGTGTCTCCAAAGTGCCTGTGAATCGCTAACTTTCTACGTATGCTCCACCGTGAAGAAGGAGGATACTGTTGTCCGGGGTCCAGGAGGTGAGACCCCTGAGTTCGCCAGGGAGTCAGTCACCAGGGGCTCCCAAGAGGGGTTCCGTGGGGCAGCCTGCAGAGGCTGGGCTGGGTGGGTGGGGGCCCCGGAAGTGAAAGGTGGGTGGCGTCAGGGTCATGGTGAGACGGGGAAGGGAGGGCTGAGCTAGGGTCAGAGTAGTCAGGGGCTGCAGGGAAGAGATATTTGCAGCCAGGAGGTGGCCTGCAGGTTAGAGGAGCTATTCGATATGATTTGGACCCATAGGGTGCCAAAAAAGGAATGGCTGGGAAAGAATGGCCTTTCTGCCCTGGAAGAATTCGCCTTGCACTCTGGTCTCCTTCCCAGCTTTGCAGGGAGGAAGCTGAGGACCTGGGGCAGCACGGAGGCCAGCACCCCACCTTTTCCTCTCTGTACCCACACTAGCCGGCTGCCATAGCCCCCGCTGAAAACACAATGTCATCCTGAGGCGATGCCAGGGACCTCGAGGGCACTGCCTGCTCCTGCTGCTGGCTCTTCTGTGCACGGGGCCTGGAGCAGGCCGTCCCCAGCTGGTTGGGAAGGCTGGGGACACCCCGTGGCCCCTGGCAGGCCCTCTTGCCAGGCTGGCCTACGTGTTCCGTGGACGCCGAGAACATGTCTGTCTGACGAGTTCCCGGTCCTCACCCGGGCCGGGGTCTGAATGGAAACATTATCACAATTTAATTACCTTTCACAAACGCAGCCTGAGAAACCCCACTCCTTGACCACAATGCCAACCTCGAATGCAGCCAGGGGTGAGCAGAAGTTGTGCTCCCCCGGGGGCGAGGGGAGAGCCCCTGAGGAGCTGCACACACTTTAATGAAGTTTAAAAAGTGACCCACGGGCCCCTGACCCACATGGGGCCAAGCGTGTTCTCCCCCCACCCCCACCCCCCCCAGCCGGGGACCGCGGGCCCCCGAGCCCGGGAACCCGGGTGGGTTTGGGCCGTCTCGGGGGCTGTTTTTTTTTTTTTTTTTCTCCTTTCTTCCTTCCTTTCTTTCTTTCTTTCTTCCTTTCTTTTTTCTTTCTTTCTTTTCTTTCTTTCTTTTTTTTTTTTTTTAATAAAACGGGTGATAAAGGGTCCTGCCAGGATCCATTGTCTTCCAAAGTCTAAAGTGTTTGAAATTAATTTATCCGCTTAGGATGGTGTATAAATTTCTCATTACGAGTGTCAGTGATGAACAAGAAACCATTCCAAGAAATGTCTCGGGCCCTTGCCAAGCCGCGGGCCCTGGGTCCCTCGCAGAGCCGGTGCCGGCGACAAAGGGTTTCACACAGTCAGGAGCGTTAACTATGCATGCTTTCGCGTTGCCCGGGCTTAGCCAAATGCCCTGTGAGAACTACACGTCCACACCCGGTTTTATTATTCCACACAGATGCCGGCTTGCTGTGTATTTCCAGCTTTATGGAACATAATGTGGGGTGCTGGGGGGCTTTGTTGTTGTTGGGCATGGGCTTTTTTACTTTACTTCTCCCAGCCCCTTCTTTCTGTGACCCACCTCCACCGCCCCCCAAAAAAGGCTGGGGCAGGGGGAAGTGGGGGGCAGCGGGGAAGGTTCTTGGAAGGGCTTCGGATAAGGTGGGGGGAGGGGATTAAATGAATTGAGTCTCTTTGAGGTGTGTGTGTTGGGGGGAGGGTGTGGAAACTAAAGAGAGGAAAGGGGAGGGGAGGGGGAGGTTAAGCCCTGGGAAAAAAATGGCACCCCTTGGCCCAGGCCGAGCCCAACTGCCAGCTACACAGGGGCGGGTGGCAGGCGGAGAGAGGCACGGCCCCACCATGCCGCCGGCCATGCTCCTGGCTGCCCTCACACCTCAGGAGACTCAGCGCCAGAGGGAGAGGTGTGCAGGGCACTCCTGCCATGTGTCACCTTCTATTCCTAAAAGCAAATGGCAACCTAAGACTCCAAGGGCTGAAGAGGCTGCAGGGCTGAGACTCAGACCCTGGCCCCGGATGGTGTGGTTGCCCCAGCCTCTTGCCCCCTCAGGACCAGGGGCAGCCTTCTCTCTCTTCCCACCAAAGCCCACCCAGTAACCCCGGGGTGAGGGTTGAGGCCACTCTGCAGGCTTTTGCCATAGGCCTCTCCTCAGGAGCCCCAGGCAGGTCTTCTCTCACAAAGAGAGCAAGGCCCAGAGGGAAACAGGGAGCCTGTCCCCAAGAGCTCTGCCTGGGTATCATGGGTTCTAGCTATGGCTCAGCAGAGGGTGGCTCTTCCAGAGGTCACTGGGTTGGCACAAAGCTAAGACCGACTGGGACAAGGCAGGCGGGCTGGCCTGGGAGTCAGCAGACCCCAAGAAGAATCTTGTCTCTGTCGTCATCTCCTTGTTTGAACCAGGCCCAGTCCTGTCCCCCTCTGAACCTCCGTGCCCTCCTCCGTACATAAACAACTGGGCCCAAGGGTTTCCATGCAGCCCCTCCCCCGCCGGCTATGGGCTCCAGCACAGAGAAGAGAGGCAGGCTGTGCTGGCCAGAGATGCTTTTGACACTGACTGTAGATTCTGTAGCCTAGGAAGGCTGGGGAGGCCGGGCCAGGTGCTGAGGCCTAGCTCAGAGGCCACCCCACCCCCCTGAGACACGCCCAGCCCCTTTCTGAACACAGAACCTTTTTCCTTGGGGATCCTGGCCAGAAAGGCTAGGCATGCTCGGACCCCGGGGCCACCCCTCAGAACCACCAGTCTCCGCTGACACGCTCACTCCCAGCCTCTGTGTGCCTGGCTGCTGAGGGCAGAGCCTCTTGGAATGGCTGATTGGGATGCCTGGCAATCACCAGCCCTGGGCGGTGGGCCAGCCCACAGTCCCTGCGGAGGTGGCCTCATTAAAGGCCTCATGGTCCAGTGGGCAGGGCATCAGACTGGACATCTGGAGGCTTGGGGCCTGGTCCAGCTTGCTGCTGCTTTGCTGGGTGACCTTAAGCAGATTACTTGGCCTCTCAGTGCCCCATCTGCCCCCTGCCTCCTCCCTGTCTGGCAAGGCTTTCTGGAGGGAATATTAATGGGGCAGCTCACAGAAGCCCGGATTCTACGGCACCTCGCTTTTAGCCATTCCAGCCGTGCCAGGGGTTGGCAAGGACGTGAAGGAACTCTTCCTTCTGAAACCCTTTGAGAACATCATCTCGGCATTGCTTCCTCCAGCTGCCGCAGGCCTGGCTGGAAGACAAAGCCGTGGAGGGGCATCTCAGACCAGGGATAGCCTTCTGCAGATGAGGAAACCTAGGCCAGGAAGTGCAGCCTGGTGGTGGCCTCGCTGGGCTGGGAGCCAGGGCATCCACCCTCTGGATCCTTCTATTTCTCCCCTGAGCTGTCTACTCCCACCTCTCCTTCCCACCACGGTGGGCATGATGAAGCCCTCATCACAAGGATCTAACCCTGTCAATCCCTGTGTCAGCCCCTTCCATGACCTCCCATCTTCTGGGTGACCAATCACCTCAGCTGGCACCCTGGTCCCCCTCCTCTGCGGCCTCTTTTGTTGCTTCCCGCTAACCATGCCCAGCCCAGGCTCCGGCATCGCCCAGGTGGGAGCTCCGGCCCTCGACCACTCCTACAGGATGCCAAGCTCTGCTCATGTCACTCCTGCCACCTGCAGGGCCTCCTCTGCTTGTCAAACGTTCCCCTCCACATGACGCCTGCTCCAAGCTGTCCCCCAAAAGGCAGGCTGCATCCCTCTGCTTTGGTCTTGCAGCCACGCCGGCCCATCTCCATCAGAGCACTGCCCACCAGGGTGGTAGGGGCCTTGCGGGGCAGGGCCTGCCTTGCCATCATATTGGGGGCCTATGATAAGCCCAGGGCTGGGCATGTAATAGGTGCTGGTAGATGTGAGTTGAATGAAGGCTAAGAGGTCAAAGCCAGCATCTGGATCCCATTAACCCCCAACCCACTTTCCTCCCTCTCAGTCCATCATTTGAAACCTTTGTCCAAGGAGCTATGATTTATCAGGGCCTTCCTGCTGTTCTGTGGCCACACCCCATTCCCACACCCCAGTGCTGCAGGGCCAGCCTAAGATGGTCCACCCCTCTCTTCTTTTAGTTGTCCGAGCCCTGGCTCATCATCAGAGCAATACTTTCTGCTTATTGTGCATTAAGGATACAGCTATGTATTCCTGAAGCAACCCTGCAGCTCAGATGACAGTAGAGACACTGAGGCTCAGAGATGCTAGTGGCTTCCCTGGGGTCACACAGCTGGGAGAGGCAGAGCTGGAATCTGAGCCCAAGTCTGTAGGACCCAAGGCTCATGCTCCTGCACCCAACAGCACCCACTCTGAGTCTTGCCAAGAGGCAAGGAGACTCAGACTCCTTGCAGGTGTGGGGCTGCTTAGAGGCATGGAGTCAGCTGAGTTGCTAAGGGCCAGGAAGGAATTTCCTGGGTGGCTTTTTCCCCTTGACATTGGTATTTTATTTAGCCAGAGACCTCAGAGCTCACCTCAAAGTGGGCTTGATGGTGGGATTTTTCACACCATTACTGTCTGATGTTAACACAATTTCTGTCTGTACCTGTATCTCAACAACACATGCAATGGACTTGTGAAGGTTAGCCTTCTTCCTGTCTTTCTCCACCACAGCTCTAATGATTGTGTGTGTGTGTGTGTGTGTGTGTGTGTGTGTGTGTGTGTGTTTTAACCAAGCCTTCCAAGGGCTGTGATCTGGGGGCAAGAGCAGGAAACGAAACATTGAATAAAATCCCGAAGGCTTTAAGATATCAGTTCTCCTCCAACTGACCCGTACATTCAACACAATCCCCATCAGAGCCTTTGCAGGTTTTTTGAAAAACAGAAATTGAAAAGTTAGTTCTAAAATTTTTATGGAGAAGCGAGGCCCTGGAAGAACCAAAACAGGTGTGAAGGAGAGCAAAGCTGAAGGATCTGAAGAATTAGTCTAAACCTACAATAATCAAGACAATGTGTTATTGACAAAAAGACACAGATCAATGGAAGAGAACAGATAGTTCTGAAATAGGAACACAGAGATATGGTCAACTGATTTTTGACAAGGATCTAGACGATTTAATCTTTTCAACAATTGGACCTCCATATTCAAAGAAACAAATCTGGACCCTTATTCATCTTATACAAAAACTAACTCAAAACAGATAACAGACCTAAATGTAAAATCCAAACCTATAAAACTTGTAGAGGAAAGCATTCGAGAAAATCTTTGTGACCTTTGTGTTCAGCAGAGATTTCTTAGACCTCTCACAAATCACAATCCATACAAGGGAAAAAAAAAAACCTGATAAATTGGATTTCAACAAAATTTAAAATCTTTGCTTTTTGGAAAATCCCCAAGAGTCAAACGGCGGCCACGGAGTGGTGGGAGGTGTCTGGGAATTACCAAAAGGACACACTGGGAAAGTGAGCCTCTGATGTAGCTCCCTGCTGCTTGATACCCTCCCACAAGAAGCCATGATCCAGCCTGAAGCTCTGAACCTGGATGGTTAAGGGACACACAGGGAGATTCACCATCGCCCTGGGGGTGCCAATGGTTCTAGAAGCCAAGATTGAAGAGTGTGCAAAGGAAGGGGGCCAGAGGAAGAAGGAGGTGTGGAGGAGAGTAGAACAGAGGTTAGCAGGGGTGTTAAGACCAAACTGAGGCAGAGGCGAGTAGAGAGGGGCAGTAATTTTGGAGAAGGAAGACTTTTGCAAAGAAGAGTCTCAAAAAGGGCAACTCGAACTAGGAGCCAGTTAAACCCATCCGCTGTAGCTGCCTAGAGCCTGAAGCTCACCCCAGACTCTGCAGGAAAGTGCACAGGCACAGACCAGCAATGCACTGGGGAGGCAATGGAGGAGGGTGGTGTATATGCCATATTTTTGCTGAGTTAGAACAGGAACCCTGTAACCATAAGGGGTTTATTGAGTTCAGAGCAAACAGCCCTCCTGACTGTCAGCAATGAAGTCTTGTTGGGTTCAAGAACTGATACTAAAATGATGCATGGGTTGATAGATCTGGTGCAGCTATCTTTAGGTCAGGAAACTGTGTGTTTTAGAAAGGATTTGATGCAAAAAGATACAAGGACACCTCTGGCCTCAGAGGGTAAGTGATCCATTCATTGTACACGAATGTCAGTTACACAGAATGCTTCTTCCTCAAAGCAGACTGGAAGATCGGGGTGTTTTAGCTCAATGAGCAGAGAAGTTAGAAGCATCATGGAAGGGCCCACGGGTAGGGCATCTAGGAGGTTTGACAGTGGCCAGGAGCATGAGTTAGCAGCCAGGAGAAAAGGGGGGGGGGGTATCACCAGACATCTTTAAAGGGCAGGGATGCCCTAGACACTTCCCTTTAACTCAACAATCATGGATTGAACTTCTCCCCCGTTCCAGGTTCTGAGCCCAACACTGGGAATAAATAGAAACATAACCAAGGCTGGGGTGGGGGTTCCCTGACCTGAAGGAGCTCCCCAAAATAGGCCTGTGGCTGGGGGCTTCTCATCTGGGCAGCCCAGGCCAGTACTGGTATCCCGGCTGAAATGGATCATCAGTTCCACGTCTGTAAAAGCACCTGGAATCTGATCATGTCGCTCCCCCTGCTAATGACCTTCAACAGGTCTCCACTACTACTTTATTACTGGAATGAAATTCAAGCCGACAAGGTCTGAGGACTCTAGCCTCTACCTACCGCCCCATTTCCCATCTGATTGCTCTGGCAATCTCAGCTCGCTCAACCCAGGTTTTTCCCGGTCCCTCTCACATTCCAGAGACATCCCCACACTTCCCCATCACCTGCACGGCTCCAGCTCAAGTGCCCCCCGCCACGCCTCAGCTTCACTGTGGCTTCCCCAGGGAGGCAGGCTGTGACCACTGGCCCCGGTGGGCCCCTCCCCCATGAGTACACATCCTGCATGGTCAGCTGCTTCACAGCATTTAGCACCAGCGTGATCAGCCATGCACTGTGTGATCACGTGTCTAACTCCCATCTCCTCTGCCGAACTGAAGTCTCCATGAACGTGGGGACCAGGCTCACCTCCTTCACAGCTCTGGCCCCAATATTCAGGCAGCCCCCACAGAGAGAGAGAGAGAGAGAGAGAGAGAGACTGCGGTTCAACTCTACAGCCGGCTCTAGCCTGGCTGCTTGCCGTGAAAAATCAGAGTCTGGTGTAGATGTGTCCAGATTCTTCTCGTTCGAGGACAGTGAGAGAACTCTCAGCCTCCAGGCTCTGTACTGGTCCAGACTTCCTTCCTCATTGTCTTCCCTTGTCCACCGATCAGCTTCTGCTCTCCCTTCGCCTCGTGGCCTGGAAGGTCACACCTTGTGTTGGAACCACGATCACCGCTTGCAGAGTCCCTGTCTCTGAGATCGCTCTCATTTCTCTTTGTTGGTTTTTTTTTTAATGTTTGTTTATTTTTGACAGAGAGAGAGAGAGAGAGAGAGAGAGAGAGAGACAGAGCATGAGTGGGGGAGGGGCGGAGAGAGAGGGAGACACAGAATCCAAAGCAGGCTCCAGGCTCTGAGACGTCAGCACAGAGCCCCACGCGGGGGCTCAAACTCACCGACTGTGAGATCATGACCTGAGCCGAAGTTGGACGCTCAACCGACTGAGCCCCCCAGGCGCCCCCCTTCATTGGGTTTTTATCAACCGTTTTTCTTGAGTAACTTTGTTTTCCGGCTCACTCGTACAATGCCTGCCCGCTTAGCCCTGCACCCATGGTGGCTTGGCCGTCTGCTCGACAGATTGAGCTCTTATTGCAGAGCCCTTGAGATGATAGGTAGCTCAAAGTGAGGCCAGCGGGGGTGGGGGTGGGGGTGCCACTCCCTGATAGGGGTCTGAGTGGAGGCCCCGGTCCCTGTGTCCCATTAGCAGTGCAGTGGAAGGGGCGATCCCAAAGTTGCATCGCGTGCATGAAGACGGAATCCTAACTGAGGACCGTCACTTAACCCAGACACGGCCCCTGTCTCTATGCAAAAGGAGATCCCAACAGGAGCCACCTCATGGGGTGGGTGTAAGGCATTACGGGGACGCCTAGCTGTGCCTAGCACGGTGCCTGGCCCACAGCTGGTACTTCCTGGGTGGCAGTCCTTCCCCTTCCTTTGAACACCCTGATGGTGTAGGCAGGCCAGCACTGTATTCTCAAGTTGCAGGCCCGGGGGTTAAAGCGCACACACATGGCCTCCAGGCTCCCAGCGGTGGGTTCTTTTCAGGGGTACCATAGGGGTGGGAGCTCCCAAGGGTGCACTGACCAGGCCTCTTCAAGGCCTGAGGGCACTGCAGGGAGGCTGTGATACGGTACTCCCGAACTGGAACACTCCCGCCAAGGGAGCGGGCACGTTGATGTCACCATGAGGATGGACCTTGGGTGACAACAGAGCTGCTCTCCTGGATCTGCCCCCCTGGGCACCAGGCCACTCTGACCCTGAGTCGTTCGCTGAGCTTGGGGAGCAGGGGCAGACTGGCGTGCCTGCCCTGCTCCTGGGCACCACGGCGGGCGCATCAAGTCACAGCACGTCCGCCTTATTTGCCAATCTGTTGACTGTGCCCCCTGGCCCTCAAGTCCCTATTCACTGGGCAGTAAACATGTTACCTAGCAACCGAGTGTCAATATCAACAAAGGCTCGGATGAAGTTGTTAATCTGGCAAGACTGACAGTGGGGCCCGGGCGCTCGGCGCTGGCTCCTCCACTTAGACTGGCCCACGAGGATATCGACGCTCAAAAGACCCCACATCTCCCTCCACTATGAAAATTAAATGAAGTGTGCGTCTCAGGCAGGGAAAAGGCACCGGCATTGGCCTGCCTGGGGATCTTGTTTTTCTTTCCCCTTCCTCCCCTCAGTGTGGTAGCCCGTGGGGTGGAGTGCTTCCCCTGAGGGCAGCGACCGCTGCTAATTTCCAGGAACAATGTGGACACTCCAGGGCTGGTCCGCGGACCCGAAAAGACATGCCCGTCATTTGTCCTGTTCGCGGGGCTCCAGGTGGGGTGAAGACGGCACAGTTGGCTCTGAGGCTCAGCCCTGTGTCAACAAGGGACAGGATGAGAGGCCGAGCGCATGGCAGGGACTGCTAGGGTGGCTGGGGACACGTCAGGTCCCTCCTCCCTGGAGCTCCTATTCCAGTGGGAACAGGCCATAAACCAATGCAGAAATGGGTCCAGCATGCAGTTATCTGGGGAAAGAGCATTTCGGGAGGCAGCCTGGCAAAACACAAAGTCTCGAAGATGGAATGGGTCTTGTACTTCTAAGGAGTTGCAGGAAGGCTACAGGGTCTTTCTGTCTGCCTGGAGCGAGGGAGGTCTCAGGCACAGCCCCCTTGCAGGGTCTGCGGGGGCCATGGCCAGGATCTCAGAGTTTATCCAAGGGAAATGGGAAACCGAGTGCAGAGTTTCCATTTGGGGGTGGCTTGGTCTAATTTCTACTGTAGCTGCTTTGTGGACAAGTGAATGCAGGGGCCTGGCGTTAGCGAGCAATCAAGAGACCCCAGGAGAGGCAGTTCTGTCCTGTCCCCAGAAGGCCCCACCTGTAGCTGTCGGTGGAGAAGTGGGCCTGAGGGGGAATCTAGCCTGGGTGGGGCTTGGGGTCGGGAGGCCAAAGTGTGGGTCCTAGCGCTGAGCTCCAGGCTTGGTGTTTAAAGAGCACATCCCCTGTCAGGCCTTCAGTTTCTGATCTGCCAGCCACACTCCTCTTTGTCCTGTCCACCCTCCAGAACACTAGGAGGAGAGGCAGAAGCCCTTTGAGGTAGGAGGACCAGAGCTTTGGAGCCTGGCCAAACTGGGTTCTAAGCCTGACCGCACCATTTATTAGCTGTGCTACCTTGGGCAAGCTATTCAACCTCCCTGGGTCTCAATTTTTCTCTTCTTTCAAATAGGCTAACCTGGGGCGCCTGGGTGGCTCAGTCGGTTGAGTGTCCGACTTCGGCTCAGGTCATGATCTCACAGTTTGTGAGTTTGAGCCCCGCGTCGGGCTCTTTCTGATGGCTCGGAGCCTGGAGCCTGCTTGGATTCTGTGTCTCCTTCTCTCTCTGCCCCTCCCCGACTTGTGCTCTGTCTCTCTCTGTCTCTCAAAAATAAATAAATGTAAAAAAAAAATTTTTTTAAATAGGCTAACCAGGGGCATCTGGGTGGCTCAGTCGGTTAAGCATTTGCCTTAGGTTCAGGTCATGATCTCATGGTATGTGCGTTCGAGCCCCACATCGGGCTTTCTGCTGTCAGCAGAGCCTACTTGGGGTCCTCTGTCCCCGTCTCTCTCTGCCCCTCCTCTGCTCATGCTCTCCCTCTCTCTCAAAAAATAAATAAACGTTAAAAAATATTTAAATGGGCTAACAGCAGGGCGCCTGGGTAGCTCAATCAGTTAAGCAGCCAACTCTGGTTTCGGCTCAGGTCATGATCTCATGGTTTGTGAGATCAAGCCCTGCGTCAGGCTCTGTGCTGACTGCTCAGAGCCTGCTTGGGATTCTCTCTTCCTCTCTCTCTGCCCCTCCCTCTGCTCGTGCTCTCTCTCTCTCTCTCTCTCAATAAATAAACTTTTTTTAAAAAGGGGGTAATGGCATCTACCTCAAACGGTGCTCAATCAATGCTTAATTATTTGTGCAGCAAGTATTTTTTAGCACCAGGCACCGTGCAAGGCATAGAGGTAAATAAGACCGGACCCTTTTTGTCTTGGGGGCAGGAAGATTCATCGAGAACAATGGCAGCCCAGGGAATCATGCCCTCAGAAAGCCTTGGCATCCTCGGTCTTGCCTGGGGAGCAGGTGGTCATGCAGAAGTGAGGGGGTCTTGTGCAGTGGTGTTAGGGTAGAGTGGGTGGGCTGGGTTCTGAGTCCTAGGTTTTAGGAGGCCCCTGCTCTGATTTGCTCAGTGACCACAAGTAAGTACTTCCTCTGGGTCTTGGTTCCTGCACCTGGAAAAAGAAGAGAAGGTCCTGGGTGGCCTTAAACTTCCTTCCAGCCTTAGATGCTGCAGGGAGAAGGGCTCTCCACCTTGGGCCTGGGGCTGAAGCTGGGCAGTGATAAGTTTGGGCTCACCGGGGCCATGTTTCAGAGTAGCCTTTCAGAACACCTCCACACATCCAAGGTTCCCTCAGGTGACAGATCCCAGGAGCCAAGATGCTCCCAGGGAGCATTGATCATCCAATAGACACCATCCCTCACTGTTCTCTTTGAACTCCTCTGATTTCTTTCTTTTTTTTTTTTTTTTTAAGAAATAGCTTTTTTATTTTTTTAATTTATTTTTGGGACAGAGAGAGAGACAGAGCATGAACGGGGGAGGGGTAGAGAGAGAGGAAGACACAGAATCAGAAACAGGCTCCAGGCTCTGAGCCATCAGCCCAGAGCCCGACGTGGGGCTCGAACTCCCGGACCGCGAGATCGTGACCTGGCTGAAGTCGGACGCTTAACCGACTGCGCCACCCAGGCGCCCCTGATCTCCTCTGATTTCTTGAAGGAAGCAGTGGGCGGGGCGCCTGGGTGGCTCTGTCAGTTCAGCGTCCGACTTCGGCTCAGGTCACGATCTCGCAGTTCACGAGTTCAAACCCCGCGTTGAGCCCTGTGGACAGCTCAGAGCCTGGAACCTGCTTCGGATTCTGTGTCTCCCTCTCTCTCTGCCCCTCCCCTGCTCACGCTCTGTCTCTGTCTCTCTGTCTCTCTCTCTCTCAAAAGTAAATAAACATGAAAAAACGTTGTAATACACCAGGTAAGACAATTTGGAGGAAAGTTGTGTCAAACCATATGAAATTGCTGATAAGTGACTTCTGATTGCAAAAATGGCACTTTCATAGGGCTCAACCTGATATAAAGTAGCGATGATAAGAGCTAGCATTTACTGAGGGCTTTCTTCCACCAGGCACTCCTCTAAGTGCTGTGCAAGGAGTATCTCATTTAGACCCCACTGTAAATAGAAGATGTGGCAAGCCCTGATATATACCAAATCACAGAGGCTTTGGCTTTGTGACCTTGTGAAACTCCCTCCACTCTTTGGAGGAGTAGCGGGTCTAGAAGCTGTGGCCCTTCTCATCTGTGATTCCATAGCCCAGGATCCATCCCATGGCTTATTTACCAAGCAGCTAATACACAAAGCACTGACCGACAACGCTGTGGTTGGGGAGTGGGGAGGAGGGATGCAATTATGGCAAGACATTGTTTCAACATCAGGAGAGAGAAGCAAGGAACAAGTACATGTGACGTGGGCCCAGTGGCCAGACTGTCCCTACTGTGCAGCCTTGTAGGGGAGAGGCGTTCAGCATGGGCACAGCTGACGGGAAGGCTACCCCAAGAATCCTCTGCACCTAGAGCCCCTTGAAGGTCAACACCCGGCCATATTCACCAGTGAAGGACTGATGGGCACAGGGAGTGAGAGGAGGAGGAGGGATGGGGAGTGGTCATGCTGCATGGCACCAGGGAGGACACAGAGGGCCAAGCAAGGAGGGACTGGAGACTGGCCGGGAAAGCAGAGGCACCAGGCAGTGGAAGCAGGTCCCTTCTGGACTCTTCCCCAGCTTACCAGCCAGCCCACAGGAGGCAGAGAGGGTCCCAGCGTCAGCACAACTGGGACAACTGTACCGAGAGGTGCCGATGCCAAGCAGTGTGCACCCGGAGAGGGGTCCGCTGCCCCTGCCACCCTTTCCCTGGGGCTCCTGCTCAGGAGGCGTCAGGGGAGGTGAAGCCAATGAGAGTTGGACAGCATGGCGTGGTGAGGCATACTATGGCCCCAGTGACAGTCATGGCATCCAAGACCCCTCAGTGGGCCACAGGGGCGTAAAGTAATTCGGGGTGCAAGATGCCAGAGAAAATAGAAATCAGGCAGGTGGTGATGACGAAGATAGGAGTTGTGAGCTGGTTTTGAATCCTGAGTCAATCAAATATAAGCTGCTTCTTTTTTTTTTTTTTTTTTTTAATTAATTTACTTTTTCGGGAGACAGAGAGAGAGAGAGAGAGAGACAGAGAGAGATAGAGCACAACAGGGGAGGTACAGAGAGGGAGACAGAGGACCCGAAGCAGGCCTAGCTGTCAGCACAGAGCCTGACGCAGAGCTCGAACTCATGAACTGCGAGATCATGACCTGAGCTGAAGTCAGACGCTCAACCAACTGAGCCACCCAGGCGCCCCTAAGCTGTTTCTTTTTGTGTGTTACCTCCTCACCCCGCTCCCCAGGGAAGAAGACACCAGCGGACCAGTGGGAAAACACAAATAGAACATTTAAAGCCTGAATCTCTCCCAGTATTAGAGAGGCCTTTATAGAGGCCTGGGGCTGGGCAGGGGAAGGCCTGGGGGGAATGGGGTGGGAGGGGTTGTCTGGAGAGCAAAACCGGAAATTTCAGACCCTCAGGCTGCAACCACAGTGAGCTGCAAGTGGGGCCCTGTTGGTCTGGCAACCAAAACAGGTACAGGAAAGCTGGGGAGCTGGTTGTTAGTCCACAGAGGAGAGGTTAATCCTTTTTCCTTCTTCCACTGAAGGGGGCTAATATCACTGGCCTTGCCCAAGACTGAGGAGTCTGAAGGCCAGGAATTAAATCCTCCCCGTCTTCCCCCTTGCCCTGGGGTTGAGCGGGGTGTTGCCCACCGTTGAGGGAAAGCGAGGCTTGCAAGAACAGCTTCGTGGAGGGGAATGGGGCTGCGAGCACCAAGAAGGATGCTCGGAGGGGCAGGTTGGGCAGGGCAGGGCCTGCAGAGAGGCGAGGGGGTGGCAGGGGCCGGTATTGCAGCTCTTCTGTCCCCACGGCTACTGTTTCATTTGTTGAGTCCCAGAGAGAAAAAGAAGGGCAGGCAAGAAGGGAGAGACAGGAGGAGGCGACGGACAAAGAGGAAGAGGGATGCCAGGATGGGGAGCTTCGAGGGAAGTCAGAAAGAGGGAGGGAGGAGGCGGGGGGGGGGGGGGGGTGGGCAGGATGGGGAGGCAGGGTACGGCAGTGGGCAAGGTGCATGAAAGATACCTACTTTCATAATGTGGAGCATCCCCTCTTTCTTCCCCTCCATGGCCAGCTTGGGCCGGGATACCCTTGAAGGGGACACTGTGGGGATACTGTCCCCTGCCCTTGTGAGCAGAACTGGGAAGAGACAGCTGTGGCTGCAACTCCCATCTGGCTCAGGCCCAGGCTGTCCCTCAGCATGACCCCTAGAGCAAGCCCAACCCCCTGTAAGGTCCCCGACTCTGGCCAGCCTCAGCCTTCAAGCCTAGGTTGCTTCCTGGTGTAGTCTGCTGGGGCCTCTATTCTGAGCTCTGTCCCTAACTGCCCGGCTCATATGCGCCAAAGCGTCCCAGCACCTGCCTCCAAGGGTCCCTCTCTGGCCTTACTCTGGCTGTCCCTACCTGCCACTCTCTGTCCTCTCCGCATTCCTTTCCGGGCTGGCAAGGGAGTCAGGGGATCTGCTAGTTGCACCCCAGATTCATCAGTGATTAAATATATAGGCTTGGAGCATGGGTTAGTGCTCAGCGAGTGTCAGCGATTAGCTGCATTTTTATGGAGTTCCTTGACTCTCGAGTGCTGTGCTTTGCTCCTCTTTAAAATAAGATTGATGAGGGGCGCCTGGGTGGCGCAGTCGGTTAAGCGTCCGACTTCAGCTCAGGTCACGATCTCGCGGTCCGTGGGTTCGAGCCCCGCGTCGGGCTCTGGCCTGATGGCTCAGAGCCTGGAGCCTGTTTCCGATTCTGTGTCTCCCTCTCTCTCTGCCCCTCCCCCGTTCATGCTCTGTCTCTCTCTGTCTCAAAAATAAATAAAACGTTGAAAAAAAAAAAAGGGTTTTTTTTTTTAAAAATAAGATTGATGAACATCGAGTACCTCCCGGCATGCTGCACCAAGCAGGGCAATTCGTTGTATGCACTTCATGTAAATTGCATAGAGTGGGTCAGCTGCCATTACTGCCGAGCAAACTTCTCTTCTCTCTCCACCGAGCAAACTTCTAGAGGGCACCCACCATGCTTCCAGCTCTGGGTTGGGCACTGTGGGTGTGGCCAGGGAGCAGGACCCAACCCAGTCCCTGGTGCCTTGGTGTTAAGGTGGCAATGGCAGGTGTCCGCTGATGAGTCCCACAAAGCAGCACGAAGGTACGCAGGACAATGAAGGCTGTGAAGGCAGGTCCACAGAAACTGGGCTTGTGGGTAATGTCCTTGCAGCCCCTGCCCTGGGATCAGCAGGCTTTCGTCTGAAGGGTGGCAGAGAATTGGGCTGGGAGAACAGCACTGAGAAAGCCCAAGGCAGAAGAGAGGCAGGGCATGAGAGGGAACAGCCATGTGCCATGAGCATGGGCCCTGCGAATCAGGGTCGAAGACAGGCCGGTCTTGTCTCTGGGCATTGGACAACCCAGGGGCAGATCTGAGCCTGCCGTCTAGGTGGGCCTCAGTTCCCTGACCTTGGCACTCCATTGTGCCATGGGGGCAGCTGCCATACTCCCAAACACAGATGAAAAGAAACTGTAAAAAGAATCCAATCGTGCAGGTATATAAGCAAATGGGTTTTGCACCTAACGTGAAGGATTTTTTTTTTTTTTTTTTTTTTTTTTTTTTTGTAATGGAGAGAAAGTGTGTAGGTTCTAACTCTGTTGTGTGGGATTTGGTGGAGTCAATCTGCCAACTTGAAGAAGGAAAGGCACCCTGGCGGGGGTGGGGGGAGGTTCACTAAGAAAAGCCAGCCATGCTGCAGGCACCTTAGCAACATGCCCACTGGCACTGGCCAAGGTGGCTAAACCAGTTCACAGCTTCTCCGCACCTAGTCCGTGGGGTGGGCTCCAGCAGGTGCCTTGGCCCCCACTTTGTAGACTAAGCAATGGAGAGCTGAGCGCCACTGTTATCCAGAGGGCTCTTTGTGCCCAGGCCAGGGCTCACCCCACCAGGATAAGTTGGGGGGAGTATGAGTGTGGTGGCCAAGGGTTTCCACACTCTTCACCCACGGGAGAGAGGTTGGGAGAGGAAGGCCAACTGGCTTGGTGGCCAGACCACGAAGATCAAGGTCTGTGAACCTCTCATTCATTTCTCATTCAGAAAATGTGACCACAAAGAGCTCCCTTATAGGGCAATGGGCATGAGGGGTAATATTTGTGAAGTCCTGGCCACAATGTCATGTACATAGAAGGCTGTTTGTAAACGGAAGCCCTCCCCGCTTTTCCTCTTATCCTTAGGGAAGGATGCTCCATAAGCGTAGCCAAGGCGAACAGACTCCAGATTCTGAGCCAATGTCATTACTTCCTTCATGCACCCGTTGCAGCCAGCCTGCCCTGGACTATAATCTCAATGACTATGCTGATGGCATTTACTCACGTAACACTTACAAGCGCTTACTACGTGCCAGGCACCAGACCAAGGACCCCAAGAACCCCTGTGTTCTCCATGAGTACCCCAGGAAGTGGGGATAGCACTATCCCACTTCGCAGAGGCACAGACCGCAAATGGTGAGTTTGCAGGTCGAACCCAGAAGGTGTGATTCCAAGTGTCTGTTTTCAACGGTTGCCGTCCACCTCCTGCTAGCCGAGGGTGGCGGTGCCCTCACTGGTATGGTTTGAATCGTGACTCCCCAAAAAAAGATACGGTGAAGCTCCAATCCCCTACCTCACAATGTGGGAACTTTACTTGGAAATAGAGGTTTGCAGATGTTGTCAATATGAGGTCATTAGGGTGGCCACTAATGCATGTTTCTGGAATTCTTATAAAGAAGGGGAAATTTGGACACAGAGAGGGGCACACGGGGAGAACACCATGTGAAAATAAAGGCTCATGCAACTAAAAGCCAGGGAACAGCAAATATTGCCAGCAAACCACCAGAAGCCAAGAGAGAGGCATGGAACAGATTCTCCCTCATGGCCCTCAGAAGGAATGAACCCTGCCAGCACCTTGAACTCAGACTCGTGGCCTTCTGAACAGTGAGAAAATACATTTTCACTGTACCCCCTTATGGTACTTGGTTATGAAGGCTCTAGCAAACTAAAACCATCACTGTAGTCTTTCTATGGCATTTCCCAAAGCAATTCCCCACCACTCCCGAAATGCCACCCTATTAAAAAAATTTTTTTTAACGTTTATTTATTTTTGAGACAGAGAGAGACAGAGCATGAACAGGGGAGGGGCAGAGAGAGAGGGAGACACAGAATCGGAAACAGGCTCCAGGCTCTGAGTCGTCAGCCCAGAGCCCGACGCAGGGCTGGAACTCACGGACCGTGAGATCATGACCTGAGCCGAAGTCTGGCGCTTAACCGACCGAGCCACCCAGGTGCCCCAATGCCATCCTGTTAAATAGACTCACAATCTTTTGGGCCTTCTAGACTGGTGGTTCTTAGCCAGAGGCAATTTGGGCAATGTCTGGAGACCTTTTTAACTGTCACCGCTGGGAGGGTGCTGCTGGCATCTAGGGGGTAGAGGCCAGGGATCTGTAGTGCACAGACTAGTCTCCACCACTAAGCGCCATCTGGCCCCAAATATAAACAGGGCCAAGACCAAAAACCCTTCTGACAACATGGCGAGTACTGTGGATCCTCTCCTAAGAAAAAACTTCATCTGCTAACACATTCATATATTCATTCAACTCACATACTCACAGTTTTTTTTTTTTTACCCCACACCATTCTGCATCTCACCCCAGTGGCGTAGGGAGTCCCAAAGCCCTTCCAAGCATACTAGGTCAAGAGCCCCTGTTGCTTTGTAGGTAAAGAGTCATAGTAATGTAGTTAGGAACCGGAGCGCCTGGATGGCTCATTGGTTAAGCATTCGATTCCTGGTTTGGGCTCAGGTCATGATCTCACGATTCATGGGATCGAGCCCGGCACCGATCTGCACTGACAGTGAGGAGCCCGCTGAGAATTCTCTCTCCCTCCCTCTCTGCCCCTCCACTACTCTCTCTTTCTCTCAAGGTAACTAATTTTTTTAAGTGAATAATTAGAAACCAAGATTTTTAGCATAATAGAAAAGAGATACACAGGTTAAGTAGAGGCAAAGTTAAAACTCCTGTAATCTTGGGGCGCCTGGGTGGCGCAGTCGGTTAAGCGTCCGACTTCAGCCAGGTCACGATCTTGCGGTCTGTGAGTTCGAGCCCCGCGTCAGGCTCTGGGCTGATGGCTCAGAGCCGGGAGCCTGTTTCCGATTCTGTGTCTCCCTCTCTCTCTGCCCCTCCCCCGTTCATGCTCTGTCTCTCTCTGTCCCAAAAATAAATAAACGTTGAAAAAAAAATTAAAAAAAAAATAAATAAAAAAATAAAACTCCTGTAATCTTAAACTTGAGTTGGAAATATCAGGATAAACTTACAATGTATTTCCTCTTTCATAAAGAAAACAGATATCTCCTAGGCCTGTTCCCTGAGAAGCCCTGTAAGTAACACCAACTCAAACAGCATTATAGATCGACTGGGGTCTCCAGAGAGCCAGGGAGTGCTGGAGAAATGGATGATTCCAGAACTTCGGTAAGGTCAATAGAAGATGAGCTACCCCATCTTGTCATACCAAAAAGAAAGGACGTTTCCCCAAATTTCTACAGTTGTACCAGAAAGAACCAACTCAAAATGGTCCTAACTGGCCAGGGATGGGAAAATTCTATCATCAAAAAATAATACAGACTTAAATAGATAGAAATAAACCAGATATGGCGTTCATAATATTTTTAAAAACTCATTTGTCACCTTTGGAGGATACTGGAGTACCAACATATTATTTTTTAAAACCTTTTTATTATTTTTAAAAAAATTTTTTTTAACATTTATTTATTTTTGAGACAGAGAGAGACAGAGCATGAACGGGGGAGGGTCAGAGAGAGAGGGAGACAGAGAATCGGAAACAGGCTCCGGGCTCTGAGCCATCAGCCCAGAGCCCGACGCGGGGCTCGAACTCACATACCGCGAGATCGTGACCTGAGCCGAAGTCGGACGCTTAACCGACTGAGCCACCCAGGCGCCCCTAAAACCTTTTTAAATTGTTATTTTAAAAGAGAAAGGATCAACCATGTATCCTGCCTTTGCTGTGCAAACTTCAGCCCAGGGAAGCCATTCATGAGGGAAAGAGTTTTATAGATGAATGTAACCTAGGAGATGTACAGGAATAATAGAATATTATCACTTTGTAGGGGCGTCTGGGTGGCTCAGTCGGTTTAGCGTCTGACCTCGACTCAGGTAACTATCTCATGGTTCGTGAGTTTGAGCCCCGCATTGGGCTCTGTGCTGACAGTTTGGGGCCTGGAGCCTGCTTCGGATTCTGTGTCTCCTTCTCACTTTGCCCCTCCCCTGTTTGCGCTCTGTCTCTCGGTTTCTCAAAAATAAATAAATAAATGTAAAAAAAAGTTTTTAAAAATAGAAGATTACCACTTTTGCCAGCCCTAACGAAATAATGGGCCAACCTGGCCACTAACACCGTGAACCGAAGGCCTAATGAGAAATTGATGGTGGAGGGGCCAGCCTACAGCACTGGGCCCACAGGTCGGCCGTGACATCACAGAAAGGACCATCCGACACGCGCCTGGGGACCCAGTGCAGCGAGAAGCACACGGTACCACACTTTTCAGATGGTATCGTGGAAACCTGAACTCAAATCTGAGTGAACTTCTGTGTCTGGCTGTAGGTGGGCAGAAAACGCAGGCGGTAGGGGACGTGTGGAGCAAGAAAAGGACAATGATCCGGGTTTTTTTTAATGTTTAGTTTTGAGAGACAGAGAGTGCCAGTGGGGCAGGGGCAGAGAGAGAAGGGGATAGAGGATCTGAAGGGGGCTCTGCGCTGACAGCAGCGAGCCCGATGCGCGGGGCTCGAACCCTCAAACCGTCCTGAGCCGAACGAAGTCTGATGCTCAACCCACTGAGCCACCGAGGCGCCTCAAGGGTTTGCCCTCTCTGCTATCGTGTGCGACCGAACATTTTATAATAAACAGTTTCTAGCAGGGACCGCTGGACGTCGTCGTGAGCGCTGACTCCAGCTCTGCCAGGGCCCTTACCCTCTCTCGCTGGGGTCTAGATGGTTCACACGGGCTGCCTGGGACACAGCGTCCCCAGCCTAGGATTGGCGTGAGGAGAAGGGGGTCAGTCAGGAAGCCTTCCTGGAAGAAGTGAGGCCTGGCCAGAGACCTAAGTGAGCGTCTCCCAATGGGAGGAGATGGGAGCTCATCACAGACCCCAGGGGAGACGTTGGCAAAGGTGCACACAGAGATGCGTGGGGGAGGGGGATGCATTGTACACACACTGGAAATGTGGGGTCATTGCAACCCGGAAAAGGACCAGAAGTGGCTGTGGAATGGCAAGAGGAGTCAAGGAGGCCCCAGGGTGCTGGAGAGGCAGATGGCTGCTGGAGGCGCTCATCACCGGGGGAGGGGACACATGGGAGGTGGACACAAGACTGAGGTCAGAATCGGTAACCTGGAGGTTGGTGAAGAGTAGGTCTGGGGTCCAGTTCCTCAACGGCATCTCCTGGACTTTTCCCACCACGGTGCTCTGCCTCCCCTTGTTACAAAGAGTACGGATGTTTACATCCATTGATGACATTGACGATTCTCGATTCTCCCTTCGCTCTTGACGGTGCCAAAGAAAAAAGCGAAACAGGATGTAGAGGTTCCCAAGTGAAGCTAAGAGCTCATCTACAGGGGTGGGAAGGTGATACGTGTCTTCTGGGCTAAATTAGAGGTAGCCACGTGTTTCCTGTGGGGAAGACATTCAGCAATACGACAGAGCAAACCTGGAGAAAGGATCGTTCTCGTAGGCACATGCACAGTAGCAGGTGGTTGGTTTGCATGTACATTTCCCTAATGACTAATGAAATTGCGCATCTTTTCCTGTGCTGATTTGCCGCCCCTATAGCTTTTTTGGTGACATATTTGTTTGAATCTTTTACCCATTTTGGGGGGTCGTTTGTGGGGGGAAAAGCGCTTGGGCTTTTGCCATTAACTGTAGGTTTTCTGTAGATGCCTTTTTGCCAGGTTGAGGTCACCCCCCCTGTGTTCCTAGTTTGCTGAGGGTCTTTATCATGAACAGATGCTAGATTTTGTCATGTGTATTTTCTGCCTCTAGCAAGATGATCACATGATCATATTAGTCATGTTAACTGTTTAGTCAGTTAATATGGTGAGTGTCATTGATTGATTTTTCTAATATTAAACTACCTTGCATTCCTGTGATAAACCCCATTTGGACACGATAGATTTCTTTTTTTGTGTGTTATTGGACTGAATTCAATTCAAACGTTTGCACTTATGTTCGTGAGGGGTGAGTCTGACGTCTTCTTTTCTTGCAGTGCCTCTTCCTAGTTTTTATATCAAAGCCTCATAAAATGAGCTAGAAGATGAGCCTTTTAATTTTCCGGAAGAGTTTGTGTAGAACTGGTGTTGTCCCTTAAATTTCTGTCATAGTGGGGGCGCCCGCATGGCTCAGTTGGTTAAGCGCCTGTCCTTTGATTTCGGCTCGGGTCACGATCTCACGGTTTGTGGGACAGAGCCCTGCGTCAGGCTCTGTAATGACAGCATGGAGCCTGCTTGGGATTCTCTCCCCCCCCCCCATCTCTGCCCTTACCTTGCTCATGCATGTGCACACTCTTTATCTCTCTCACTCTCAAAATAAATAAACTTAAGGGGCGCCTGGGTGGCTTGGTCGGTTAAGCGTCTGACTTCAGCTCAGGTCATGATCTCACAGTCCGTGAGTTCGAGCCCCACGTCAGGCTCTGTGCTGACAGCTCAGAGCCTGGAGCCTGTTTCTGATTCTGTGTCTCCCTCTCTCTCTGCCCCTCCCCCGTTCATGCTCTGTCTCTCTCTGTCTCAAAAATAAATAAACGTTAAAAAAAATTTTAAAAATAAATAAACTTAAAACATTCTTCAGTCATAGCAAGATCATTGGCTAATCACCATCATAATTCTTGCCATGCCCACACCCTCTATCCATGTCTGTGTTTTTCTTTAAACAGACCCACTTTTTAAAAGACTCCAGTAAAGTGTTTTATGCAGAAACCTCTATTCCCATCATAAAACAAGCCAGTGGCATTTGCCCTGTTGACCTGACAGTTTGCAGTCACCTCACCCCAGACCCAAGCCCCCTGGGATGGACCCACAGATAAATCTCTTGTCCACCTGCCAGCTATCCAAGTCCAACTACAACTGTGCCATGCGGTGGACCACATGACGGAGAGGTGCGACCCAGAAATGGCTTCTACCCACTTCCATCACGCAGAGAGGAGGGCTGGCTGTTGAGACAAGTCATGTGCTGCTAAAATTGTCCTGTGCATGCAAGCAGTAGGTGTAGCCAAGCTCTCAGAGCCAATGACCGAACGCAATGCCTCCATCCTCAGAGGAGGCTCTGAGACCCAGCATGGCAGAGTGGTGTGCCAAAAAGCACGTGAGGAATTAACGGCCAAGCTGGGGTGAGAACCCTGTCCCCTAACTCCTGCCTGGAGCCTAGTGTGTTGATGATTCTGTTTATCCCCTGTAGCCCTCTTGCCCTTGCCCTTCTCTGTGCCCCGGAGGATGCTCTCTGCAGAGCACTTCCCCCAGGCTCCTTGCCCTCTGCTCCCAGGTGGCTTCCCAATGGGAAGCCCTGGCAGGGTACCGGATGGTGGGAGCGAGAGAGCTCAAGGGATCCCGCTTGTCCCCTTTTTGTCTTGTTCCAAGACTGGCTGTGCCCCGTGAGCCCTGCCTTCCCTCCACATCCCTCGTTGTGAACCTGGCTCCTGTAACTCTGCTTCCTCCCCTGCCTCTTTGGGCTCTGGGGTGGTAACAGGTCCCACAGTGGCCAATCCCTGGGCGCCTTCCATCCCTCTTAGTTCCCTGAACTCAATGACATCTCTGCTCACAGTCCCCCAACTTAGAGGTATAAATCCCAGCCCAGTATTTCTCACTCCAGTTCCCTCTCCACCTCTTCCCTACCAACTATCCCCCTCCGCGAAGCCTCAGGCCCCAGAGAACACACTTGAAGCCCTTGACTCAGACCGTTGGATGCATGTAGTACTTCTCGTCGGCACCATTTGCCTCTGAATGAAGATAGAGTCCATCTGCACATGGCCAACTTAGGCAGACCCAGGAGATGCTCCTTGAACAGAGACTGTGCCTCGCCTCCTCCAGGGGCCTCGCCCACCCCAGACTGGCTGATCTCATAGAGGCGGGGGGGTCACATGGAGCTCAAATGACTTGAGCAAAGGGAAAACGAGCATGGCCCTCAAGCAGCTCCTTCACATGAGGGACAAAAGTAACGACAATTCCAAATCCAGTCCTCTGGGACTTGTGCAAACACACCAGGTTCCAAGAATAGGAAGGCTGCATTAGCCACAGCACACACACCCAAACCAAAACACCAACAGCCCACCGCAG
>NW_024412395.1:9889635-9916538 GCF_014898765.1 Herpailurus yagouaroundi
TTTCTTTTCTTTTCTTTCTTTTCTTTTCTTTTCTTTTTCTTTCTTTTCTTTTCTCTTTTTTCTTTTCTTTTCTTTCTTTTCTTTTGTCTTTTCTTTTCTTTCTTTTCTTTTCTTTCTTTTCTTTTTTCTTTTCTTTCTTTTCTTTTCTCTTTTCTTTTCTTTCTTTTCTTTTCTTTTCTTTCTTTTCTTTTCTTTCTTTCCTTTTCTTTCTTTTCTTTTCTTTCTTTTCTTTTCTTTTCTTTTCTTTCTTTTTCTTTTCTTTCTTTTCTTTTCTTTTTTCTTTCTTTTCTTTTCTTTTCTCTTTTCTTTCTTTTCTTTTCTCTTTTCTTTATTTTCTTTCTTTTCTTTTCTTTCTTTTCTTTTCTTTTTCTTTTCTTTCTTTTCTTTTCTTTTCTTTCCTTTCCTTTTCTCTTTTCTTTTCTTTTCTTTTCTTTTCTTTCCTGTTCTTTTTTAGAGAGAGAGAGAGAGAGAGAGAGAGCAAACAAGCAGAGGGACAGGGAAAGAGAATTTCAAGCAGACTCCACGCTCAGCACAGAGCCCAATGCAGGGCTTGATCCCACGACGCCGGGATCATAACCTGAGCCAGAATCGAGTCAGAGGCTCAACCGACTGAGCCACCCGGGCACCCCAAGAGCCTGGATTTCAAGTTAGCCCGTGATTAGTCATGATAGTTGTATAAGGAACCAGAGGGATAAAAGGGAACTAAAAACATTAAGTCTTCGGAAAGATGTGGGGAGCAACAGAGGGCTTGCTGGGTGTATCCATTTGTTTCGGGAGCCAGGATTTGCCCCCTGGGATGACACCAAGTATCAGCAGACATCGCCATGCCAGAGGCTCCAGAGGCAGAGCTGAGCCTGGCGACCAGCATGGTGGCCTGAACTCATACCTCCTGACCCGTCAGGGAGGCTGGGGAGCAGCATGGAAATCGCCCTGGGCAGATGGGCCCGCGTGGATCACAACCCAATGTACGAAACTGGCTGGCGGGTAGGAACGTTTGGAGGAGTCCAGCTGGATCAGAGAGCCCCTGGAACAGCATGTTATGTGTTAACTCCTCTTTTGGGGAGCCACCAGGCAGGTATTTGTTTACCCACCAGCTTGAGGAGGTTCAGAACGGGAAGGAATATGTATTAAGGGCCGGCCGTGGGCCTGGCCCTGCACCGGGGGCTTTATGGCTTTGTTCATTTCATCTCAGGTCCCTAGGCTCTGGCCATGGATGTTGTGGATGATGATGATGGTGATGACAATAATGAGGTCCCTTATCCTACTTTTTTTTTTTTAAAAACGTTTATTTATTTTTGAGACAGAGAGAGACAGAGCATGAACGGGGGAGGGGCAGAGAGAGAGGGAGTCACAGAATCCGAAACAGGCTCCAGGCTCTGAGCCGTCAGCCCAGAGCCCGACGCGGGGCTCAAACTCACGGACCGCGAGATCGTGACCTGCGCCGAAGTCGGACGCTTAACCGACCGAGCCACCCAGGCGCCCCCCCCATCCTACTTCTTAACACATTTAAAGGGCCTTCCTATAGCATATTACTGTGTCTTGTTGGCATTCACAAGAACCCCCACTGTAGGAATGGCAACGACTGATGGGAACGTAGAAACCCGGCGGAATGAAGTGATTTGCCTACATCGGCTTAAAGAGTTGAAAGCCAGAGCCAGAGCCAGAAGAGCCCTGACACTTGACTCCACCTCTGTGGCTCTTATTATTATACCCAGACCATCAGTTCCCAGGGCTATAAGGGGCTCATCACATTTGGTGGGATGAGTTGAGGCTCAGCTGACCTAGGGAGCAGGACAGAGCATCCGGGGCAGAAGGCTGAGGGCACTGGTCTTCACTGGGAACCATCCAGTGCCGGGCACTGAGCTTAGGCATTGCAGCCCGGAGCCAGAGGGCTGGTGGCTGGGAAAGGAAAAGTGACGAGATTGCTGCTACTGTCTGGGCCTCTCCGTCTGGACTCTTCTGCCAGGGGGCACCCCCGTGAGAAACGCACCTTCACAACGTGGGGGGTTCCCAATGACACGGTGTGGCCTTGACACTTCCCTGGCATTGGTGTGTGGTTTCTAAATACATTTTCACATGAAATCAGAGCTCCGGGAGAATGAGCACAGGCTCAGGGGTGGGAACTATCATGTCCTCGGCATGGGGTTACTGACGGCCGCCTTTCCTACGGTGAGACTCAGATGTCGCCGTCACTGTGAAATGCCTAGTGCTCGGGCAATGCAGAGAAACAGTAGCTTTTGCTCTGGCCTGTTTCTTGGGCTCCCAGAGTGGTCTCAGACCGGAGCCTCTTCCCACCTGACAGTTACCGGGCCCCACACCTTGAGACAACCTTCTCGACCCACGGTTCTGTCAGTGGTCTGGGGGTGGTTCCAGGCCAAGCCCAGGGAATGGGAGAGGATAGTGCCCAACTCCTCCGGGGTTCTGGGCTGCAGTGACTCTTTGCTCAAGCCAGGCCCACAGCAGAGAGTAAGGGGACGTCTCCGGAAGAAAGCAGTGTGCCGAGACCTCATTCTAGACTCCAGCGGGGCCAGCTCAGTTCCTGGCCTCGCTAAAGCCACCTGGCCAGGAAGAAAACCTATCTGGTGAGCTGACAGTGCCCGCAGGAGGAAGGAAGCCCACAGAATGGGGAAGTCATTGAAGACGTGAGCCAAATGCCGAAATCAAGTAATCGGCTGCAAAGGAAACCAGGTCACAGGCTGAACAGCAGAGGCCTGGCTCACACCTGGTCATATGTGCACGCATGCACATCACGGTCTCACCCTCCCACCCACCATGTCTCTGGCCTTGGCCAGGGTGAAGGTCAGGTGGGAGGTGTTGATGTCAAGAGGCCGCCCCAGACCCGAGATCTCTGGGGCTCGGCCAGAAGGATGTGAGCAGAAGAGGCAGGTACAGGGGGCGAAGGGTGTGAGCAGGTAGGTGCTGGGGCCATAGGACTTTGGGGTTCCCAGAGCTCAAAGCCAGTGAAGAAGGGGGAAAAGGACATGGTGGCCCATGGGGAAGAGTGCTGGCTGATTCAGGCTTTATAAAGACCACCATGAGACAAGGAAGATCAACCATCTTCTCTCAGGTGGCAGACTGTTTGAGAGCTCAGCTTGTCGAAGGCCATAGAAGTGTCTCTCACTTCCGGGAGAGGGCTTTGTGTTGATCCCATCATTCACTGGGACATGGGGTGGTGGCCATTCTGCCCACTTGGCACATGGAAAACAGAGGGTCCTGGAGTCAAGTCTAGGTTCATACCCAGAGCAAACGGCTGTGCTGGGGTTCGAATTCCCAGAACTTGCCCTCAGGGACCTTGTCTGTCCCACCATCCTGTCTTGGGGACCTGGGGACCTGATGTCAATGGATCAGGTGATGCCGGACAAACGCCCACAGACCTAGCAGACAGTGCTCATTGGTAAAGTTGAGGCCAGGAGCTGCAGGTGGTGGGGGGGGGGGGACCAGGAAAAGCACGGCCTGCTTTCAACAGGCTGAGGGCTGGAGAAAGGAGAAGGCAATGTGCAAAATGTAGCAATAACAACCACAGGTAATGCACCAGGGGGCACAAGGGCTCACGGTGCGCAAGGGGCCTCAGGACCTGGGAGCTGTGTGGGAGACACGCGGGTCCGCCCCAACTCACTGAGCAATCTTGGGCGTCTCAGCTTTCTCTCCACTCCGTTTTGCGGTCTGTCAAAAAAAGTCTTATTTATTTATTTTTGAGAGAGAGAAATGGAGAGTGAGTGGGGGAGGGGCAGAGAATCCCAAGCAGGCTTCACGCCGTCAGCGCAGAGCCTGATGTGGGGCCCAAACCCACGAACCAGGAGATCATGACCCAAGTGGGAACCAAGAGGTGGGCGCTCAACCTACTGAGCCACCAGGCGCCCCCCTCCCCCGCCACTGACCCCTGTTTTGTGATTGTAATGGCAGAAATCCGTGCTCCAGCTGACCGACGTTGGTTGCTGTCACTGAGCCCTTCAAGGTGATGCTGATCGGCCCCGTCTGACCTTTGGCTGCTGAGACCTCTCAGATGTGCTCCTGTGTCCTGCGTTGGCCAAGTCCCTGCTGCCAGCCATGGCCCACTGCCCAGGGTTTTCTAAATCCTGTGGCCACTTCCTGGATTCCAGAGCTTGGCTCTTCCGTGCCCCTACCCCAGTCTTCTGGAATTTTAAGCCCCAGAACGCAAAGGGAGGGGGAAAAGGTGCCAGCCTCCCCCCCCCCCCACCCTTTGCCCAGCTTCCTCCTAATCACAGCCCTCAGACCTGGCAACTGTTGTGTTGAGAACCAGGGTGGCATCACAGAAAGAGCAATGGCTCGGGGTCAGCCCTGGGTCAAATACGGGCTCTGACACCTCATCTAGTCACTCATCCTTTCCAAGCCTCAGTTTCCTTGTCTAAAAAATGGGGCCGGAAGTTCCCGCCTCTTGAGGTCTCTTGGAAGATGGCTGAGATGATACCGAGATGAGGAACTGGGGTGTCAAAGGTGTTCTGCAGTAAATGGTGCCATTGTTCTCACATCAATGTTACCCCCACCCTGTGGGGACCAAGAGAATGTGTGCCTGCATTTATCAAGTGCCCATGGTATGCACAGTTCGGTGTGCCATATTAACTATCCATTTGTGCATTCTAAATTTTATACAGTATTATCACCTCAGTGTCGTTTGCTTTGGTGGGACGAAGTAGAAAAGATAAAGTTCCGGACACCTGGGTGGCTCAGTCGGTTGAGTGTCCGACTTCGGCTCAGGTCATGTTATCATGGGTTGTGAGTTTGAGCCCCGCGTTGGGCTCGCTGCTATCCACACAGGGCCGGCTGCGGATCCTCTATTCCCCCCCCTCTCTCTGTCTGTCCCCGCTCAGGCTCTCCCTCTCTCAAAAATGAATAAAAACATTAAAAAAAGAAGAAAGAGATAAAGGTCACCCTTAGCCAAATGTGTAAAACTGTGTCAGTGCCTGCTGGACTCTCCTTCCGGCAGAACCCACTGCTGGGTATCCCGTGGAGCAGGTGAAGAGGCAACTTGTGCTAGGGGCCAGGGGTGTGAACTGCACCTCAAGCTCTGAGACCCATGCAGCCTTGAGACCTGCACCCAGAGCAGCACATGGGGGCCAACAGCGGGGGGGGCAAGTCACGTCCTGGGGCAGACGGGATCTCCCACCCCATATGCACCGTACTCTCTCTTCCTCTGCACAGTTAGGTACAGCATTCGATGCCACTTCTCTAAATAACCGTCCTAGACTCAGAAACCTTACAATTTAGCTAATGCAGTGGTTTCCACACTCTTTTTGTCCCCCTCCAACAAACTTAACCATAACTGCCGATAAAGGAAACATAAGCGTTGATCATTCTGGTGGAGGAGCTAAGCCATGGGGGATCTTGGGTCTCTGCCCACTGGCCCTTCCTCATCCCCCGAGGCCCACGGAAGCCCCAGGTTTCTGGGAAGCCAGGCATGAAAACCACCGAACTACTCCAGCCCTTTAATAGCTAAGTAAACAAAGACTTGTGATTTGTGCCCTGAGACGCACATGAAGTTGGTTAATAGGACACTACCTTATTCTCCAATTGTTTTCCGTGTGCAAAGCTGATCTCTCTCATGAGATTGCACAGTTGAGGTGCCCTGTGTGTTTTCTCCTCCTCTGGGCTCCTCTGAGCCCCGGTCAAATGTATGCAAGAATTCCTGGTTGTATTGACATGAACAGGAGCAGAGCGCTGGGGCCAATGTCCCCCCTGGACAGTGAACCTGTTGTCCTCATCCAGTGGGCAGAGCATGGTGGGGGTGAGCATGCTCAGATGGCCCTGGGCCTATTCCAAAGTCCCAGGAATCTGCAGCTGCCTGAGCACCAGCACCTTCTGGGAAGGCTAGGCTGGTGTGCTGGCCATGGCTGGTTCAGGCTATCTGCACAGCTAGAATAGGGTCCTTCAGATGTGGGTACAGAATCACAGAGCCAGCTGGGTGCTCTGGCCTGACACGGGGTGGAGACGGGGGGGGGGGGGGGCTTCAACATGGTCCAGGGATGGGGTCGCAACTCCCATGAAGGAATCGTCTCCTTAAGCCACCCTGGGCCAAGGGCAGGGAACCAGCATGGCTGGAGGGAGACCTGTGGAGTCCGGACCCCAAGCTCGGTGGGGGCTCTCACATGTCTTAACCCATTTGGTCGCCTTCACCGCTTACGGGCTGGCCATTTCTATTCCCAGTCACAAACCAGAAGTATTCATAAACATTTTCTTGTCTAATAGCCACCAACTAGTAAGTGAGGCACCCCCCCCCCCACCACGGGGACCCGTTTCCCAGGACCCTGAAGTTCATGCTTTTCCCACTGTACCTATTATGTGGCCAACAGACGACCCAAGTGGGAGGCAGAGCAGCTCAAGGTGGCGGCAGGGGGGGGGGGTGGGGGGACGCTAAAGGGATTTTTAAAGGTGACTTTGGAGTCTAAACTCTCCCCTGAACCGTAGACTCGACTTTTGTGCATGCCTGTACATTCGGGGCAGGAAGCCACTCACAAGCCCCCATGGAGCATCACGGGCATCCAAATAGAGTCAGAAACCATTAGCAGAACGAGGCCTTCACACTGGCTGAGCAAGTCCGGTCGCCTTAGAAAACCAGCCCGTATCCTACCCGATACGCAAACAGAAGCATAACAAGAAGTGCCTAATGGCCTCTTCCGGTGGCTCCGTAGACCTCCTCCAGGAGAACGATGAGCAAATTCCTCCTCTGGAGTCCTGTTGACCCCGCTGCGTGTAAGCTCAATCACTTTTCTGTTGAAACTAGATTTACTCTCTTTCATTACTCATTAGAGGCTGTCCAGCTGATAATAAACTCAACTGCTGCATCAACACGGTCCCCCATGGACACCCAGGGTGTCAGATGGACACTCGTGGGGGCTGAGTATGCAGCCGAAGCGTGCTATCCCTGGATGCGGGGGTTCCTCAGTCCTTTTGGGCAAGGTGGATATCACCGCCATTTCTCCTCCCGCCTCCTGGGTGGCCCACGGGTGCGGGAATGTAACTCCCAGGCGTGTGCTCTGCTGGGGGTTTGCGGGCAGCCGGCCCTCGCTAGGCCTCGCGCCAGGCCGCAAGGGGGGTCAGGTCGTGGACGACTCCAGGCAGCAGCTGGTCTACGGTCAGTCCTTCTGTCTTGCACACACTGGCTCCCCAAGTTGATCAGGCGAGCGGCTGAGCCCACGGTTTGACCTTTGGCCTCCCTGTCCTTGTCTCCTGTGGCTTCTCCCAGGGCACCAGCATCTCCTGAGTCCCCATAGCCTTCTCCTGTGCCCCAGCCCCACCCCCCCCCTTGCTGCCTGCTTAGCCTCAGGACAGCCACCCCCTGAGAGCACCGTGGTACTTGGAGAGTACTGAGCAACCTGTCTTTGGAGGTCTCCAAATATGGATGGCTCCATGGCAGAAATGTGAGAAAAAGACCCCAGCGGCCAATGGAACAGGGAGAAAGGCGATACTGGACAGGAAAAGAAAGTCATTTGCACCACTGACATTCTCTAGGAAGGAGAATTTAAGGACAAAGGGAGAACTAGAAGGCAGTTCTGCTTTCGTCAGCAGCCTTGAACATCCGATGGCTTGTTTACAGCAAGAAGGCCTCAGGGTAGAGTTCTGGTCCTTTGCTCTGGGTATTTCCCACCAAAGCTCCCACATAAGCAAGGCTCAGATCTGTCCCTTCCATAGCCAGGTGGGGCCAAGGAGAGGAGAGAGGCAGGGAAAGTTCCTCTGGTGGTGCAGAGACCCTGCCTCCTGTCCTCCCACGAGCGGTGGGGCCTGTGCGTAGCGTGACTCCACTTGCAAACATGCCCTGAGCCCTCTTTGCCACCACGTCACCTCCCGTGAGCCTCACCGCGGCTCTCTGGGGCGAGATCTGGCAGCTGGCTAAAGTTCAATAAATATTTCTTGAATGAATGGAACTGCTCTCTCAAAGCAGCCCTGATGGGCTGATGAGGCTACATTCCCACGAAGGCCTCGACTCCGCTCCGCCCAAGCCTCTGCTTGATCTGCAGGAAGCGCAGGCTTCTTCAAGGTCCTCTCCCCACACGCATCAGAGCTCCCCGGGGCGCCTAGGACTCCATCCACGCCCTGCTCCCTGCCCACCTGCCGGTGCAGCTGGAGGGAGTCTCACCGGCCAGAGCCCAGTCCTGTGGAGAGGCCGTCACCCTCATGCCTCGTGGTCATGGGGTTTCAAGTCTCTGCTGCCAAGAGCAACACGAGAATCCCACCAGCCTCCCTGGAGCCCCCAGCCCTGAGCGGGAGGCAGAAAGCAGCCCAGGCTGGCAGTGGGCGAGTATTTGTGGTGCGCCTTCTCTTGGCCGCTGCCTGAGACCTGGTGCCGAGAGCTGGGTCAGACCCCCAGAGCCCAAGCAGGGGCATATGTGCTCTTGAAGGGGGCCCTACGCACCATCCCTTGGGCTCTAAGGTGTGCAACTTTTAGTGATCCAGCACACACACACACACACACACACACACACCGATATACACCTTTTCCCCGAAGCAAGTCACTTGTCTTGGGGGACCTGGCTCCACATGCATTTCTCTCTCACCAAATGCTGCGCAGGGAACGGGCCCACTCCTGCCTGTGGGCCCACGAGCTGACCAGCTCCCCTGCCCTCACCCCCCTGCGCTGAGCTTCCTTCCAGTGCCTCGCTGCCCTACCCCGGAGCCTGGCCTAGCTTGGGGTCACCGCGGAAGATCCAGCTTCTGTACAGTTTCCCCTCCCTTCTTCTGGGTTACCCCACGGCCTGCACCCTGGGATGTGGGTGAAGAACACCCAGCCCCTGGGAGCAGAATGAGGGGGCCCCAGGCCGCACAGGTCTCAGGCCGGCCTGCTTCCTACGGGCCAAGCATGGAGTTTCTTCTGCCTTTGGCAAGAACAGAGATGAACTCACCAAGAGAAGTCAGTCTCGTCCAAAAGGAGGTACCCCCAGTCTCAGCCGGGGCTGGGAAGAAGGGCCTTCCACAGGTCATGTCCTGTGCTACTCGGCTCAGCAGCGGAAAGGTGACAAGCGTGTGTCCAGGCCCCAGCTTGAGTCAGACCCTCCGGCCCCTAAGTCCTGCACTCAGACACCGTGTCTGGCCCTCACAGTGCCCGGCACAGGGGCTGGCACACGGTGGGCACTTAAGGTCTGGCACGTGCTCCCACTCGCCCCATCTCTTTGATAACGTCATTATTTTGGAATTCATGGTTTTCGGCCCAGTAAAACCTGTTTTGCTGGCATCAAGCTGATTTCCCTCACTCCCGAGGGATCCCGTGCCCCCTCCCGGAGCCTGGCAGGCCTGGCAGTTTGCAGACCGGCAGGTGTCGGTGGTGATCCTCCCTGACTCGTGTTCCTGCCGCACAATGTTTCAGCTCACGTAGCTTAACTGCAGCCTGGCTTTTCTGAACTTCCCTGTTGAAGACACCAACGAAGGGAAGAGAGCAGAGGGTGGGAATTTTAATAAAGGGAACGGGGCCCAATTGAAGAGCTCTTTGCGCCAAAGCCTCATGAAAGCCTGAAAGCCGTTGGGGACAGAAAGAGGAGTCGGGCCTCTTAACTCCCCCATGTGTGTATCGGAAGGGGGCAGGGGCGCGCAGAAGGCAGCCGTTGCAAAGCCTGGTGACCAGCAAAGGGCCAGCGGATAGAGGGATGTGATGAACAGCTTTCCACCCCACCTGCAGAGGGCCAGGCCCCGACCACAGCGTTCTACCGGGAGATTTCTCCAGGCCGTGTCTCTGGGACCACCAGAATCAGCGAGCCCGATTCACGGAAGACCAAACACAGGAGGAAGAAGGGCCTCTCAGCTCACCAAGTAATTGGTAAGGGTCTCATGAAATCATGAGGAAGGAGATCTGGAAGGGTTTCCAGCCAGGTAGGGGAGAGCCATGGAAATTAACATGTCGTAAGTTGCCGACTTACCATGTGGCCAATATCCCGTAACTTCTCATGCAGTGTGACGTCTTTGTTGGCATCTTTTTTTTTTTAATGAATGTGAAAAGATTGATCATGCGCACAGAAACATGATCGTGGTGGCTGTAAATTCACTCCCCAACCCCTTTGTCCCATAATCTCGAAAGCTCCTGAATCGAGAATTTCTCTGGAGAAGCTATGGGGTGTGTGTTTCAGGGGATGGCTGGGGGGGGGGGGCGCGGGGGTTGCTTATGAAGGCAATGGACCAAGTGAGACAGACTCTGTCTGTCTGCTTGTGGGGAGGGTCACTGCAGACGAAGGGAGGCAGCCTGAAGTTGGTGTGGGGGGGGAGGGTGCGGCAAGGGCAAGAGAGTTCTAGGTGAAGTCTCGGCCTGCCCGCGTGACAGAATGGAGGCCAGGCCTGGAGCCCAGCGGGCACCCAAGAAGGGATGAGACAAGGGTGGGGAGAGGGGCAGGGGGCAGAGGAGGTAGGCCTCCTAAGTTCCGGGTCTGATTCGCTGTTCCCATAGTGCCTGGCACTGTGCCTGGCATGGGGCAGGCCCTGAATCAAATTCATCCCAGCAGGCTTCCAGGTGAGTTACCCATACCCAGCCAGGAATCCCTTGGAGGCCAGAGCAGGGGAGCCACATGGCGGGAGTTGGGTCCTTAAAAGACCATTCTGACTGCTCACTGGAGAAAAGGGCACGAGTGGGCTCAGGTGAAACGAGTGGTACAGAGGCTACGGTACCAGTCCAGGCAAGAGGAGATGGGCAGAAGCAAGCAGAGTCTGAAATACAGTTTATTGCTCCCTGCTGAGGGAGGCCAGCAGGAGGTGAGGACTGAGCCAACTCCCAGCCTCCGGGAGGATCTCCCAGAGATGCTTCAGGAAGTAAGCTGGCACTTATGGACCCTGGATCGGTGGGGAGAGTTAACTAGAACTCCTGAAGAATTAGTGGCTGGTGCTTTGCAAACCCTGCGTGAGATGGGTCTCGTGGGTTTTGGCCCAAGCTGTGTGACCTTGGGTAAGTGACTTTGCCTCTCTGAGACTCAGTTTTATCACCTTTAAACAGGCCAGGGGTGTGGCAAAGGGCACCACACTGGGTCCCCCCTTGGAAGAAGGCTCCACAGCCAGCGTGGGGCTCCACACCGGGCCTCGCAGAGTCTCTGAAGCAGCCGTCCCATCTCTGCCCGGTGGGTCTGCTGGTCTGCTCAGGGGGGTGAAATCAGGCGCCCTCATGGGGCGATGCTTCCTAGGAGCTCATCCAAGTGTCCCCACCCTCTGGCCTCAGAATTCCACAGTGAAAGCACCGCCCAAGGAAACAGCCATAACCCGGAGCAGTTCCTGGCAGCATGCTTGTAATGGTCAAAAATGAGAAAGACTAAAGTGGCCAGCAGCAGGAGAGGGTTATATATGTGCAGTGCGAATCCCATGCAGACATTACACCTGGTGTTTGCATTGACCTTCTCGTCTGGGTGGGAGGGACAAACTTCTGATGAGACTTTAGGGAGAAGTCACAGCATCACAGCAGTGTATAGGGCACGAAGCAAAAACCTGGACCCTGCAGTCAGAATCCTTCTTCTCTGCCTCTTTCTCACTAGGTGTGAGCCTGGGTTTGTCAACCTCTTGGAGCTTCAGGTTGTACATCTATAAAATGAAGTGACGGGGGCGCCTGGGTGGCGCAGTCGGTTGAGCGTCTGACTTCAGCCAGGTCACGATCTCGCGGTCCGTGAGTTCGAGCCCTGCGTCGGGCTCTGGGCTGATGGCTCGGAGCCTGGAGCCTGTTTCCGATTCTGTGTCTCCCTCTCTCTCTGCCCCTCCCCCGTTCATGCTCTGTCTCTCTCTGTCCCAAAAATAAATAAAAACGTTGGAAAAAAAAAAAAAAATGAAGTGACGCTGCCTCCCTTCCAAGGCTAGGCCAGGGAAACCAATGATTCAGGGAAGCACGGGGTCAGGGGTGGGGTGTTCAGAACCCAGTAAAGGTGACAAGACAGCAACTACGACCCATCCAATCCACGTGTAGGAAGGGCGGGGATGAAAGGTACCCAGTGGTTGCCTCTGGGTACATGGGTTCTCATTGCTGTACCTTTCCTGTTTTATCTCGGTTTTCTCTAAAGACCGGAATGTACTTGGAAAGCGGGGCCGAAGAACTTTATTTTCATTTAATGCGTATTTCTGGCGGAGGCACCCCAGGCTCAACCTTGCTGTCCTGGCTCACCTTGGGTCCCTATGGGGTCCAGTGAGGGGATGGGAGTGATTTGGTGACGCCCCCCTGCACCCCGCTATGACCCACAGCGCGGGCAGGAGCCAGTGCCCCCTCCCACGGAGGTCCCAGGAAGGAAGTGAGGAATGTACCTGGGCCACCGAGCTGAGGGCTGAGGCCAGACGTGGTGTTTCTGTTGTTTGCTCATCTGAAGCGTGGGGGGCGGAAGACACCTCCCGATGGGTGCCTGCCTGCCGCCCACCTGGAATGACTAACCGCGCTGAAGCACCCCCAGGCTGCTGGCCATCCCAGGTGGGCGGTAGGAGCTGCCAGGACCGGACCCCTGAGTCATGGGCCAACGGTTCCTCCCTGCAAACCTCTCTCACCTAGGCCAGCCAGCTCCACCTGAAGACAAAGACCCCTTCCCTCCACACCCACAGCCCCAGTCAAGCAAACTATGCCGTGGCAAAATTAGAAAGTTGTCACAGGCTTGCACTGAACCCCGCCTCTGTGGTCCTGGGCAAATCACTTAACTTCTCTGTGCTTTGGTTCCTCTTCTGTAAAATGGGGGCCCAACAAGGCTGCTGAGAGAGCTGAGTGAGGCAGCATACATAAAGGCCATGTGTCTGCACACAGTGGGGACTCAACACCATTCCCCCCTTCTCTCCGCTCGCCTTTGTAAAGCCTTTCCTTCCTTTGATGACAAGGTCTGGTTCCCAGGGTGGCCACTCTAGGACCCAGCCTGAAGCTGCTGCCCCCATCAGAACGTCCCTGGCTTGGGATCTCTTCCCCAGGTGCCATTTGCTGGTGGGTCCTCGATGGCTGGGTCCTGCCACCAAAGGCAGACAGTCACATCAGGGGTCTTGCCCACACAGTATAGGAATCACAGCATCATAAGTAATGATGGAATTTAGGGCATGTGGCAAGCGAGGGGGTCTGACAAGGGGACCCCAGGCCTTCCCTGAGCTCACGGCACATTGATTGGCAGCTGCCTCTCCTGCCTTGGCCCCCAGACACAGAAGGGCCAGGCAAGCTCCAGGGCCACTGGTCAGCGTGAGGGGCTGGAGCAGAGGTCACAGAGGAGAAGGAGCACATTTTGAGTCCAGCCAGCTTGCATTAACCCTTGCTCTGCCACCTATATGCTGGGTGTCCTTGGACCAAGCCTCAACTGGTGGAGTCCCCTCATCTGCAGGGGATGATAGCGACCCGTAGGTTCCTTGTGAAATCAGGATCCTCCCAGGAGGCGGTCAGTTGAATAGTGCAATGAAGTCACAAAGGCTGTTGAAGGTCAACCATGTGTCTGCGATCCTCCTACAGTGACAGAAGGGACTGATAAAATACACTTGTTGTGTCCAAGGTGCTTCATTTATCACTGTAGTTACACCTCCCAAGGAAGGAGCTGCCATTATACTCATTCTATGCAGGTGCAGGAAGCCTGGAGCCACCTCCTAAGGTCCTGGAGCTAGAAGGCTGGGAGACAGGATCTGACCTCGGTTGGCCGACTCCTGAGTCTGGAGGCCCCTCCCCTATACCCGCTCCATCACCCCCGACCCCTACCCCGTTGTCATGTTGTGTGACTTCCTGAGGGGGCAGAGACAAGTTCCCCAGTGTCTCAGTAGGGCTACCTGAGGGTTCATTTGGGCACCCCGCCCCAGGCAAACACCCTGATAAGCCCCTGAGGGTCAGGGATTTCCCTTCCTAGGGGAGGGGAAATGTGCACTGTAGGGTAGTGTGGGATACAGTCTTTCACTTACCCAGTTCCACTCTCAGAATGATTCAGCCATTCTTTTACTCTACCCACCAAGCAGGGTTTCAACTGGAGGCAGGGTAGAGAGGAAATCCCACGTGGCACGCATGGCCCAGGCAAAGGTGTGCAGCCTGGAGAAGGTACAATATGTCCAGAGAACGTGGGGAGACCAGCCTGAGCAGAGCCGAGCAGAGAATTCAGGAGTGGGGAGTCACGACTGGGAGACGCAGGCTCAGGCCAGGTTAAGGAGAAGGAAGGCTAAGGATCTGCCCGGCTCCCTCTCCCTGGCCCCTGCCAGCCCTCAGCAGCCCTGCCCGGGGCTGCTTGTCCCTTGGGGGCAGAAGTGGCTTTTGTGGACTTTCTTAATATCCTCTCTTGGTCTCTTGGGCACAAATCAGCATTTCACCTGTTCCCTGGCGGGGCAGGCTGCATGATAAGAAATCCAGGAAGTTCAACAAACTTGGAGGGCTTGGACATCCCCGTGGTTTATGCCAGAACAAACAAGGCCTCGCTCAGGGCTGCAAGGTCCTATCCCAGGGCAAACACTGCCCTTTGCCAAATAGGGAATTGTTTTTGCAAAAGCGGCGCGTGTGTGTGTGTGTGTGTGTGTGTGTGTGTGTGTGCCGGGTGGGCGGGACAACAGCGGTTCTATCGAGCCCCCTGACCGCTCACCCACTCGGGCTCTGACGTCATTCCTTACTAACCCCGCACCGATGGGGTCGGCACGGGGAGCAAACGGAGGGGAGACTCTTACAGCCATTAATGAAAGATACAAACGTTATTACAAAAGAAAAGAAAAAAGAAGGAGCGATCCACCTGTAGCCTCTCAGCGGAGAAACATCATGTCCCTTGATCTTAAAGGGGCCCGTGAGGTTGGCAGGGAGCGGGAGAAGGAGCCAGACTCCTGACTGGGGAAACTTGAGTGCTTGAGGAACGTGCAAGGTGCCATGTAAGAGCAAAAGCCCAAGCTTTGGAGCCGGCCTGGTTGGATTCTAAGTGTGGCCCCAGCATGCGCCTCTGGCAGGTCCTCCGGGTTTCCGTGAGCCTCTGTCTCTTCATATGGGAGCCCCTACCCATGGGGGCCCCTGGGTTTTATTGAGACAAGAGCCTCAAAAGCCCTCAGCTGTGCCCCCGGGCCTAGAGTAGACTTCGGAAAGCACGCCCCAGTCTCAGGTCTAGGGCAGCTCACAGATGGGCCGAGCAAACACAAGGTTGCCTTCACGTGCGGCTGAAAGCGTGCGCGAAAACACGTTGCCAAAACTACACAGCCGCACTGTGCACTGTCCACACATATGCGAGCGGCCTTGTGTGTGTAGGCTCCGACTTGGGCTGATGCGTCACACATCACAGGCAGCTGCTTTGTAAACTGCAATAAAGTAATTTAACGCTAATGATGAAATCTATGCCCTACAGTGCTCGTTATTAATAGGAATTAAATGTATTTCAGGTAACAGCACAGTGAGTAATTTGAGCAATAAACATCATGCAAACCTGGCCCGCGGTGGGACTGACGCTGGCCCCACGAGAGCGAGCCAGGCTCATACAGCAATCACTCACCCCTGCAGAGGGCACAGGTCAGTGAATCACTGCACGTAGGGCTCTAAGGGCGGGCGCTACGTGTTGGGACTCACCTCACGAGCTACCGGTGTATCCCAGAGCTTCTCCTTCACCCATGATTCGAGAAGTCTCTCTGGTCACCCTGATACACCCTCACACACCGACTGCCTTACCGCACCCTCTGGACAATGTTCCTCCGCGCCAGAAACCGACCGGCACCTGACACCTTCGTTTGTCCCAGACCAGCCCCCAACCCCCACCCCGCCCACCCCGGAGCTGCAGCTATACCAGAGGTAAACCCACACATGCACACGCCTACGGTCGCACGTGTACCTGTGCCCAGAGAAGCCTCTCGGCCACACACACGCGCGTGTGTCCGCGTGAGCCCTGCAGGCACACTAGATGCGCACCGAGCAGTACACGCTAGGAAATGAGTCCAAGCCTGTTGGAACCCAGCGGGGGGGGGAGACAGAACGGCCAGAGTCCCGCCAGCGCCCCTCCTCGCCATTTTCCCCCAACCTTTGCAGCCAGCCTCCGCTCCCACAATGCACCCTGGGCCAGCCAAATAAAGTCCAATCCTTCCAGGCCTTTGCTCACACTCTTAAGGGCTGATCTGTCTTCTCAAGGCTTAGTCGTCACCACCGTGAGGCAAGAGCCTCATCAGCGCTCCCGCAGGAAGAAAAGGCTAGGTTATGTTGCTGTCACGAATAATACCCAAATCCTAAGAGGTTCGGATGGTTGGTGGGGGCGGGGTGGGGGCTGTGCTCCACTCAGTCACTCAGGGACCCAGGCCGCCAGCAGCTGATCACCGTCTTGTACCTTCCACCACCAGCTGCAGTGTCTTCGTTGGCTGTGGCAGAGGAAGACAGAGGCCTCAGGCCAGAGGAAGACGTGTCACCTGCGTTCACACTGCACTGGCCAGAGTTAGTCACACGGGGCCACCTCACTGCAAGAGGACAGAGAACCTCGGTCTTCTATGTTTGCTATCGCTGTGGGAACAAATGACCACAAACCTAGTGGCTTAAACCAGCACACGTTCATGCTGTTACAGTTCTGGAAGTCAGAAGCCCAAAATGGCTCTCCAGGGCTAAAATCAAGGTGTCCGTGGGACTGGTTCTTTTTGAGGGCCCCAGGGGCACCTGTGCTCCTTGGCTCCTGGCCTCTCTCCTCCATTTTCAGAGCAAGCAAGATAGCATCTCTCCTCTCTGACCTTCTTCCTCCCTCTCGTAAGGACCCTTATGTCCACATGGATAATCTAGGACAGTGTCCCCATCTCAAAATCCTGTACTTAACAGGGGGCACCTGGGCGGCTGAGCATCCGACTTCTGCTCAGGTAATGATCTCACCGTTCGTGAGTTTGAGCTCCGAGTCAGGCTCGCTGCTGTCAGTGCCGAACCTGCTTTGGATCCTCTGTCTCCCTCTCTGCCCCTCCCCCACTCACACACATGCATGTGCACACGTACTCTCTCTCTCTCTCTCAAATAAATAAACATTTAAAAAAAAATCCTGCACTTAGCCACATCTGCAAAGCTCCTTCTGTCACGTAAGGTAAGATTCATAGATTTGGGGGTTGGGACACGGCCCTCTTTAAGGGGTCAGTCTTCTATCTGCCGCGGTGTTCCAGAAACAAGAGTTAGGATACGGGATTTTGTGGACACACAGCATCGCCCTGTCTCGTCCTTGCTCATGCAGCGCCTCTTGAGCAGTTGATGAGCTCTGAAAGAGCAGGAGGAGGCCGTGAGCCTCTCTGCCCAGCAGGTGCCTGGCGCATAGCAGAGGCCTGGGAAAGTTTGCAGGAAGGGAGACAGGAAGGAAAATATGAATGAATGTGGCAAGACCAAGAGGTGTGTGAGAACAGAAAAAGCAAGAGAAAAAGTAGGCAGACAGTAATGAATCTAGGGGCGATCACAGCATGCAATTTGGGGAGCAAATTGCCCTGTAGTGGAGGGCTTAGAGGGAAGCGGAGGAATGGTGAGGAATGTGGGCGGGAGAAGTTAGGAAAGAAAGGGTGGGAGGAGGCAGGAGACAGAAGGCCCCGGTCTGAGCCAGGCACGGTGCTAGGGGCTCTAAGACAGCATTGCGACAGGTCTCCACAACAACCTTGCGTGCCGCTCCGGGGAGACAGGGAAATGGGGACTCAGGAAGGACACATCCCTGATCCAGGTTCACACGGCTGGACAGTGGCTGGGCAGGAATTTACAGCCCTGTTTGGCTGGTTCTGAAACCAGCTGCCATCCCAGGACACTCAGCTCCGTGCCAAGCTCTGCCACAAGTGCAGTGAGCTCAGTGTCCCCACCTCTTAAGGTCTCAGGCCCTTTATCTGTAAAACGAAGAGGTCGGTCTGGGTGACCTTCGAGCTCCCTTTCAGCTCCAGCCTCCTGGGGTCCTTGGGCAGATCTGGTTCATCAGGACCAGCTCCCAGGAGGGATTGGGGGTCTGAACTTCTTCCCGCTGACAACAGACATACAGTTCCTTTTGTGTTGCCAAGAGACAATCCAGGGCAAGGAGGGAGAGGCCCATGGCAGAGATGACTCCATGCCCCAAAAATGAGAATCACAGCAGCCCACAAGATTGTGCAAGCTGCCCGGGATGCTGCCAGTCAGCCCTGGCCTGGAGGAGGGCTGTTTACACTCCCCGACTTTGTGCTGGCAGTTAACTCTGTGGCTGTGTGCACAGCCCTTAGAGCTGCCCGGGAGCATCTGTGTGGGGACAACAGAGATGGGCCTCACCAGGCCCTTTAACCCAGACACCAGACACCTGTTCATTCGTTCGTTTATCCGTTCATTCATTCATTCATTCATTCATATACCCGTTCATTCCCTGGGTGTTTGCCAGGCGTTGTGCAAGGACTGGGGACATGGAGGTAAATAAGACAATGTCTTGATGAGTCTCCAGGACCTGAGAACCTCGAAGGAGAGTGAGGCACTAAATATAGATAATGACCCTCCCAGCAAGGTTGGTGCAATAGTAAAGGTATGTGCCTGGAGGTCAGGGAACGTAGGGCAGGGGACTTTGGTATCTTTCTATGGAAAATATTTAACTAATGGTTTAAAAAAATCAAAACAAGATAATAACTTTATACTCAATTACCTTTAAAAACATTTTTTTCTCATGAATGTAGATAGGTGAGAATGTCACATTCAGTTTTATTTAAATTCCACCTGAGGCCTGAACAAGGAAAATCAACCTCAGTCATTTTGAGATCTTGCTCTCTGCTAGGGCCGTGCAAAGGTCCTGGGGTCTGTAGCTACTCATCCTCCCAGAGGGCATGCTCTTTGATATCCAGTGGCTGCTACTGTACGTCAGGCTGGAAGCTCAGGACCCTGGGCTACGGCTGTCACTCCAGTCTTCTTGGACAGTGAGCTTTGGGAAATCACAGCCATGTCCTGGGGTGTGGCCATGTGGTAGGTGGGGGGGGGGGGGGTGGTTTGAGGTCCCACCTCTGGGACTCGAGGCCCCTTTGCAGTTGTTAGGAACCTTCCCCCTTCTTTCTGTCAACTCCTCCCCTTTACTGGAAGGAACTGTTTTACTGGGACAGCCTGCATGTTTTCTCTCTTGATCTTTCTTTTTCACAAAAACAAAACAACCAAAATCAACAACAACAACAAAAAAAAAAACACACGGAAAAAATGTTCCCTTCAAGCAGCTTTGTAGGACCCAAGGTTGGGTCCTACAAATGCCCCTGGGACTAGGGAGTCAGGAGGGGTCTGGCTACAAACCTGGGACACTGAGAGGGAAACTTCAAGGGAGAAAACACAAAACTGTATTGCAATCAATTATCTCTCTTGCACAGGTATCTGTCTACTTTTATTTATCATTTCCTTAGAATGTATTTCTAAACAGCAAGCCAAAAGATCAGCACATTCTAAAGAATATTTTTCAAGTTGCTTTTCTAAAGGCTTACACACCAATTCACCGTCCCACCAGCTGTGTGCAAACATTACCTGTCTCGCTGCCCCAACACCAGTGTCAAATATTAAGGTGTTTCCTTTTCATCTTTGACAACTTTGTAAATGAATTGCATTTCTTTGACCATTCATGTCACTCACTGATTTTAGAAGTATAATTTTATTTTCGACGCTTCTTTTAAAGAAAGCAATTTCTGGGCAAGTGTGGGTGGACGGACCCTAGGGGTGCCATAGATCTTCCTAATGTCACTTCTCATGTGTCCTCACACATGTCTTACCTCGTCTGGGACGTCTTCCCCACCTTGTCTGACTGTGAAATTCCAGCTGGTGTCTCCAGACCCTACATACACCTCCCCACCTCCAGAAACTTTCCCAGGTCTCCCCAAGGAGTTCAGGACCCTCTTCCCATGGGTGTCCCTAGAGCCTGGTTCATCCCTGGGCTCTTATATCCACTACTGTGTGTAACATGGGCCTGCGTTGTGGGTCTCACTGGGCCTCAGTTTCCTCCGTAACAGGTAGAATCATGCCTGTTGCTTGAGGTTGGAGTGAGCAAGAGAGTGGATAAAGTCTAGAAAGTACCCCGCAAGCGCTTGGCACTTGGTACATATTCGGTGAATTTTAGCTATTATACTGTTATTATTACTATTACGATTCTTCTTCTGTCTCTGAAAGGCAAAGGAGTGGCTTTTATCTCTGCATCTTTGGTTGCTGGCCCAGAATGTCAAAGGAAATCAATCAAAGTGCTTATTGAGTAAGCATTTCACTGCCCTGGGCACCGGCTTGCCGCGGTACGACTGGGATGTGAGTACAACCATCTCCTCTGGCAGGCAACTGATTAGATGGTTGGACACGGCCCCTTTGAGCCACGCAGCCCGCCCACCCTCACCTGCTCCTGTTGGAGGCTGGGGAAGTGCATTCAGGAATTTGCATTCCCGCCATCTTGTTCCAGGAGAGGCCACGTGACCCACTTCTGGCCAATGAGACATCAGCAGGGAGCTCGTGGGAGACCTACTTTCCTGATGGAGCTGAGGCAGCCATCTTGCCACCTTGAGGAGATGAGTAGGTTTTTACATGCTAAGGGTGATGTGTAGAAAGCTGGAAAGACACCAGTCTTTGCTGGCATCACCAGCAGTTAGCCAAGACCAGCAACCACCCATGTCCAGAATTCTTAATATGTTAGAAAAAGAAACCTCCATTTGTTTAAGCTACAGTAAATTGAGTTTGCTGTTCCTTGAAGCCAAAGCTTCTGATACCTATAAACTTGCTTTAAGATGTTCACCAAATAGTACATCCTTTTCCTGCTTTTCCTTTTCGTTGCTTCCTTCCCTTTAAAAAGGAAAGCTGAGGAACCCCGGGAGACACCACCTGCTTCACCTAAACATCTCTCACCTTCTCTACCCCAAAGAGGAGCTGATAGTCGCAGAAGCCCTGAATGCCGAGATGAGGCACACACAGCCTGTAGGGACAGCCAAGAGAGGTGTCTGGGAAGGCACCGGCTGGTCACCCAGGGCTCACACTGTGGGAGGATCCACCCCATCCAGCTCCCCACTCCCCAAGGGAAAGGGCAGCCTCTGGCAGCATCCAAATAAGGCGTGATGGGGCTCCCATCCCATGGGTCTTTAACTCATCCAGATCCCCCCCACCCCCACCCAAGCTCCTTGCAAGGAGTAAAGTCTGCCTTTACTAAGCCCCAGAAACTGATATTAATCGAGCATCTACTCTGTGCCAGGTTCTTTTCATTTCAAGGAGAGCCCCTTGACATAGGACTTGTCTATCTATTTGTAAAGGAGGACACCAAAGGACATAAGGGCCAAATAGCTCTCCCAAGGTTACACCACCAGGAAGTGGGAGAATTTGGGTCCCCTCCCAGAGATAACCCCACAATGTGATATGTTATTTCAGAGGCTTTTTTATCTTCTGTTTCGCATACAAGCGCTACTCAGTCCCAACTAACTGAGTGCCTTTTTCCCGACTCTGTCTACCCTCTCCCCGAACACTCTCCACACTCTGCTGGCATCTCATTCCAGCTTCCAGACTCGGCTTTCTCTCTCTCTCTAATCGTAAGTCACCGCCACTTGTGGAGAGCTCATGGCAATATTTTGCAACAGCCTTAAGAGTCGGCTGTCTTCTTCATGCCTGCTTTCCAGATGGGGAAACTGAGGCTCAGAGAGGGGCAGCTGCTGGCCTCTGCCAACAGCCAGTAAGGGAGTGGCCAGGACACCGCGCCGGCTCTGCCGGGGACAGCGTCCACAGAAGGCCTGGGGACAGGCCACAGGGGTTGTATCCAGGTGAAGGTCAGGACTCCCAAAACGCCCCGTCTGGCCCCTTCTCTCCTCCCCCACGCTCGGCCCTGCAAATTGGCTTTGACCTTTCTCGCCCCTGCCTTTGAGCTTCTCCGCATTCAACGGGAAACCACAAAGGGAGAAAGAGGGCGGGCTCGAGGGAGGGGCTCCTCCCGCCCTGGCCCCGGGGCCACGCCCCCGCAGGCGCACGAGGCCTCCAGGATCTGTTTGCACAGTTGGGGCGCTTGCCTCCGCACCCCACCTCCGGAAGAAAAGCACCACGAGGTCATCTGTTTACTCTGGGATTAGCGGCTCCCAGCGGGAGCTCTTTTCCTCGGAGATGAAAAGAAAGCGGACAATCTGTCAGGTAAACAGGCGACATTGTTCCCCACGATGTCAGGGCCCCTTTGTGGGCCGGCCTTTGAGGTCAGTGGCTCCCTCTTGCAGGGAGAGCGCTTACTCAAAGGAAATGAGAGGCCCTGGCTGTCGCGCAGGTCCCCTGCTGCAGTTTAAGTGGGGACAAAGGGCTCGGACAATTGGTGACTTTCCTACATAGCCCTCTCCGCACTTGCCTCTCCCGGTGGGTCGCTTGATGAGCCCAACAAGCCGGGCGTGGAGCCACTGTCACAGATGGAGAAACTGAGGCTGACGGCAGCTTCTCCCAAAACAGAGGAGTGCTCTTGGCATTCCGGGAGGTAGTGGCTGGAAGGAAAGCAGGACCTCACTCTACAGAGGGGGGAAGCGGGGAGCAAGGGAATTGGTGGCACGTGATTTCTAGCCTAGGTGCCTCTCTGGTGGATGGGCGGGGGGCACTTGGGAGCCATAACCGTCCCCACCAACAAACTGTTCAGTTTTACAGATCCTTGGACTACTTCAACAGCGACCGGGGTCGTGGTTGTGCCTGGTCCCTCTGCCATGTATGTGACAAAGTATCATCTTTGGAAGAGGGAAAGTGCGGAGACCCCAGCCACACACGTGTGTGTGCCTGGGAATCAGGATGCCTGAGTTGGAGACGGGCTCTGCCTCCCACTTGCTCTGTGGGCTCAGGAAGGCCGCTTGCCCTCTCTGGGCTGCAGTTTTGTTGTCCATCAAACAAGACATAAGGTGCTCTCTGGGGGCCCTTCCCTCGGACAGCAGGGACGTCTGGGGAGACCACAGGCCTCCATTTAGGAGAAGCAAACGGAAGAGGGTGAACAGCCCTTCCTGGAAGGAGGGGGCTGCTTGAACCCCATGCCCACCTCTGACACTCAGAAGGCCCGTGAGGCAGTGGGAGCCGCAGTGGCAATGCTCCAGGCAGGGTCTGGCCAGGGGAAGAGAGCACTGTCGTGAGGTGATAAGACCACAGGCCTAAGGACACTCTGACCGGATCCAGTTCCGAGCCTGTCACTCACTCACTCACTCACCAGAAGCCCAACATCAGGCAAGTGACTCAGCATCCCAGCCTATGAAGTGGCACCCATGGGCCTCCCCACCCCCAACCCTGCCCTGCCTGGGTCTCCTGGATGGAGAGGTCCCGGGTGAGCAGGAACCGGGGCTGTCCCTGATGCTGCCGCCACCATTAGGTCCTGTCCACCTTCAGGCCTCCCTCTCCCAGACGCTCCCGCCATTGGCCTGCCCCAGGAGGAGACTCATCCTCCGTGCTGTCCAGACACCAGCCTGCAGGGGACAGGGCCACAGCACAGAATCATCTAATTATTCTCCTAAAGTACAGGAAGAGCTGAAAGAAGGCCGGGTGGAAAAGGGCCCAGGGCACTGGCCTGATGGAGTAGGCATCTACCAACCACAAAACTGACTCTGGGAGGAACCCAGGTGCCACCTGGACCTCGGTGGGTCTCTTGAGGGCACCTGCGGACCAGACATGTGTCCAGTCTCCCACTCCCGGCCAGGCACCAGCTCTCAAGTGACCCTGAGCCTAATATTCGCCAGCAGGAGGGAAACCGGAGGCCAGAATGTTCTCACCTACTATTCCTGGATCCGGAGCCAGTCCCTGGAGACCCGGAGGGAGAGGGGTTACCAGGACGGAGCTCAGCCTCTCTTCTGAGGCTTCCCAGGACTGAGTGAGGGCTAGCTCACGGGGCTGTCTCTCCTAGTTCCCCAGCAGAGCTGTGTATGAGGTCTGTGGCCCTGGGCAAGTGACTTGCTTTCTCTGAGGCTCATCTCACCATATAGATGGGCATTGGAGGGAATGGGCCTTTTGCTTGAGGAGACCCAGGCCTTCCATCCACCCTTCTCTGCTTCGTAACTCCTAGAAACAAGGTCAAGACCAGCCCCCAATGACCAGGGTTTTCAAGAATCCTAATATTTTGGCTGGGACTCAGACGCAGGTGCCAGAGAAGGAGTTTCTAGCTGGGCCCAGAGATACATTGCAAACACCATTCATCCTCACTTTCCTTTTTCTCTTTTAAAGGTTGCCCTCGGGATCTGTTTTTAATTGGAATCAACTGGATAAACGTGGTCCAAAGACTTTTCTGTGACGTGGATCCCCCTGGACCCTGCTCCCACATTGGTGCCTACCACCTTACGAGGCAGCTAATTCCATCGGCCCGATATTTCTGACTTCTAGAAAGTGCTGCACCTAACCAGACATTTGCCCGTCTTCCTGTAGCTTCTACCTGTGAGCCATATTCTGGCCACCCAGCGCTGTGCGTGCCCTGTGCGTGCGGGAGGTGGGAGGGAAGGGTCCGGTCAGACCAACTGGGGTTTGCGTGCCAGTATCTCCACTTACCAGCTGAGTGACCCTGCCCACGTGATTTAACCCTCCTGTGCCTCAGTTCCCTCATCTGTAAAGTGGGGTAAGAGTCACTGCAGAGGACTGTTATGGGACACGGCTGAGACGATAGCAGGAAAGACAATAGCTCAGGGCCCAGCACCACAGTAATTATTTGCCATTACGACTGTTATTTCTTCATTCGTATCTGCAGCGCCTTGAAAATAACTGAGGGCTCCCCTCATAACACCCTCACCTCACTACCGACTCATCTTCCTCAGACCGAACATACGCAGCCCTTCCACATGGTTGTCACCCCGTGGCTGGGTCTTAAGACTCCGACACCCAGGCCAGCTTCACCCAAATCCCCAAATGGGAAAACTTGGAGAAGGAGCAGGCCTCTTCTGATTTTTAAAGACTAACCAGTAGAAATGGGAGAAGCTTGAGCACAGCTCAGGATAATGAACTGTTGCCCTTGCTGAGATTAGAGCTGTCCAAAGGTGGGAAGAGCTGTCTCTTGAGGGAGTGAGCTCCCCATCCCTGGGGGTATTCAAGGTGGATGACCATCTACCAGAGATGCTATAGAAGAGATTCCCGCGCTGAGTGGGAAATTGAAGTAAATGACATCAAATATAAGTTCATCACGATGAAGAAACAAGAAATGCCTCCTTTATTCATTCAGCCAGTGTTGACTGTTGAGCACCTCGCTATGACTACCTCTGTGCTGGCTACTCTCCTGGGTGCACAGTTCACACTAAGAGAAGGACCTTAAGTCGGGAAGCACTTCATGAAAACGGGGTTACTTTGAAGGTGCTCCTTGCCTCTACTTTTGCATCTGTAAAATGGGTGGGGCTGTAACAGCGCTTCCCTCCCAGGCCCGGCCTCCAGACACCCTAGTGGCCTGGAACCGTCCTCGTTGTTAGTATCGTCAGGATGATGACTGCTCCCCAAATCCAGGGAATGTTTTCCTTTTTTTCACAGAAGACTCAAACCGTTCGGTATGTATTAAATCAGGTCCCAAAAATCCGGCCCAGCCAAGAGCCTCACCCAGGGCAGCCGGGACTGGCTGGGACTGGAACTGGAGAACGACATCACACCAGTTCTTGGACCACATCCAAAGCCAGCCGCGCAGCAGAGACATGAGGTTTGCTGAACGTACATTATTTGCTACCATCATTTCTCAGGAATGGTATCCAAGGGCCAAACAAAGCCATTTTTCTCTGAAGCGGCTTAATTGCTTTGTAGGGGAAAGGGTGGTTCTAACTCTGAATCCAACTGGGCACTTCAAACTCATAAGCCCTTCAGAAAATCTGATGTCAGCTGATTGCTTGCTCCTTCTTCCTCGTATTTCAGGTCACGTGGTCCTCACCTGCTGCCTGAACTGGGCCCAATAGGGGTCACAGCCAAGAGGACTTAGATCAGATCTGGCTCTGCGTGTGGTCCTTGGGGTCAGATAATGGGCCGGCACTCGGACTTCTGGTGAGGTTTTGGGTCCTTCTAAGACAAGGCCAGAAGAGCTTGGGCTCCAAAGTCAGGCCACTGGGCTCCTGGTCCTGGCCCTGACACTCACCACCTGCGTGACCTTATGCAGATTACTTAACTTCCCCAAGCCTCTATTTCGTCATCTGTGAATTGGCACCAATAAGTCCTACCTTTAAGAACTGGGAAGACTCAGTGAGACCACCCCGAAGGCCCTGAGCACAGAAGACCCACAGAACTGCCACTCCCCTTCCCAGAGCTTCATAAAGCAGTGTTGTGCTTTCCACCTGCTGGATGCTGTTCTGTGTGTGTCGGGAAATGCGGGAGCATGAACACGCCCCAAGAGGACCCCGAAGAAAGGAGCAGGACCAAACTGAAGGCTAGAGCCTGGGGAAGCCGGTTTGGGGGGAAGGAGGAAGAAGGGGCTTCGCTGCTGTGCACTTGGCCTTTCAAGAGTTTTTAAGAACCTTCCAGAGACTGCAGGGGGAGAATCTGAACTCTTGCCTGAGGAGAAGGCTCAGAATGAGTGGCCAAAAGAGTGGGCAAGTGAATCGCCGAAGATGTATGCCACCGAGGATGGGCAGAGACTGCCTGGGAGACCCAGCAAGGTTTGGGGCCCTGCATGAGGACTGATCAGGACCAACTGTGATCAGCTCAGAGGTTCACTGTAAACAAGGGAGCCCCAGTCCATGCCCCTGGGAGCTTGGGACTCTGAGGCAAATTCCGTAGTCTGTCCTTGGTGAGTACCAGCATTACCTGGAGAACCAGTACAAATACAGCAGACCAAGCCTCCTGCTTCTGGAAAGATGGGAGTAGATGCACTTTCCCCTGTTCCACTTACTAAGTACAACTAAAAACCTTGAACATCACATATAAAACAAACACAAGAGGACTCTGAAAAGCGGAGAGAAGGCCCACTGGCTAGGGGATTGGGACCCGAAGAGCCACACAGTGGTGAATTGGCTGCGTTTTATTTTTCTTAATTTTTCTTTTGCTTCATATACACCAGATTTGGACCAAAAGAGTTAACAACCCAGAAACACCAACAGACACGAACAAACAAAAAATTGTCCCCACAAAAGCCTGCTCTCTGTACCACAAGATCAAGAAAGGGGCAGTCTGGCAAGACAAAACCTTTTTTTTTTTTTTTTTTTTTTTATTTTTTTTT
>NW_024412395.1:9916638-9955887 GCF_014898765.1 Herpailurus yagouaroundi
TTTTTTTTTTTTAATTTTTTTTCAACGTTTTTTATTTATTTTTGGGACAGAGAGAGACAGAGCATGAACGGGGGAGGGGCAGAGAGAGAGGGAGACACAGAATCGGAAACAGGCTCCAGGCTCTGAGCTGTCAGCCCAGAGCCCGACGCGGGGCTCGAACTCCCGGACCGCGAGATCGTGACCTGGCTGAAGTCGGACGCCTAACCGACCCAGGTGCCCCCTTTTTTTTTTTTTTAACTGCAGTGAAATCTACATAACCAAAAATTTACCGTCTTAACCATTTTTTTACAGTTTGATGGCATGAAGCGTGTTCTCACTGCTGGGCAAACCCCACAGCCATCTTTCCCCAGAGCTCTTTTCATCTTGCAAAACTGGAACGCTGTCCCCACTAAACAGCTCTTCATTCCTGCCGCCTTCAGCCCTGACCACTATCATCCCATGTTCTGTCTCTCTGAATTTGACAGCTGTAGGTACCTCGCATAAATGGAATCATACGGTATTTGTCTTTTTGTGACCGGTTTATTTCACGTGGCATAACATCCTCAGGGTTCACCCGTGTGGTCGCAGGTGTCAAAACTGCCTTGCTTTTTAAGGCTGATTACTATCCCGTTGTGTGTGTGTGTGTGTGTGTGTGTGTGTATACACCACATTTTATCTATGCATCTATCAGTGGACACGCGGGGTGTACCCACATTTCGGCTATTGTAAAGAATGCTGCTACGAATATAGGTGTACAAAGATCTCTTCAAGACCCTGCTTTCCGTTCTATACGTATATGCCCAGAAGTGACATTGCTGGATTTTATGATAATTCCACTTTTAATTTTTTGAGAAGATACTCTGCAGCATTTTACATGCCCACCGGCAAAGCACAAGGTTCCAGTTTCTCTACACCCTCGCCAACGCTTATTTACTGTTTCTGTTCTGTTTTTTTGTGTGTGTGTTTTGTTTTGTTTTGCTTTTTGTGTCTTTTAAATAGCAGTTGTCCCGGGGCGCCGGGGTGGTTCCGTCAGTTAAGCATCCGACTTCAGCTCAAGTCATGTTGTCGCGGTTTATGAGTTCGAGCCCCGCGTCAGGCTCTGTGCTGACATCTCAGAGCCTGGAGCCTGCTTCGGTTTCTCTCTCTGCTCCTCCCCTGCTCACACTCTGGTCTCTCTCTCAAAAATAAATAAACATTAAGAAAAAAAAGTAAGTAAATAGCAGTTGTCCTAATAGGTGTGAGATGGCATCTCATTGTGGTTTTGATTTACATTTCCCTACTGATTAGTGATGTTGAGCTTATCTCTATTGGCCACTTGTATATCTTCTTTGGAAATATGCCTGTGCAAATCCCTTTCCCATTTTTAAATCAGGTTGTTTGTTCTTGTTGTTGTTGAGTTGCAGGAATTTTTTATGTATTCTGGATGTTAACCCCTTATCACATACATGACTTGTAACTATCTTGTCCCATCCTGTGGGGGTGCCTCTGTGGCTCTGTTGATTGTGCCCTTTGATGCACAGTGTTTCATTTCAGTGAGTTCTGGTTTTATCTATTTTCTGTTTTGTTGCCTGTGCTTCTGGTGTCCTATCTGAGAAACCATTGATAAATCCAATGTCATGAAGATTCCCCAGTGTTTTCCTCTAAGAGTTTTATAGTTTCAGTTCTTATATTTAGGTCTTTGGTATCCATTTGGATTTAATTTCTACATATGATGTAAGATTCCAACTCTGCTCATATATAGATATAGATATAGATATAGATATAGATATAGATATAGATAGATATCCAGTTTTCCCAACACCACTTGGTGAAAACCATTTATTCTCCATTGAATGGCACCCCTGCTGAAAATCATATGACCATGTATTTGAGGATGCCTTAAGACAGAAAACTTTTAGTCAGGAACCACCCAGTCAAATGCCACAGGGAGAAAAAAAAATGGCCTCGCTCCACCCCTGCCACCAAAAGCCACTTGGAAGCCTAGATTCCCACTCGGGCTGTGGTGTGGAACCGCATTACCTTACTGGGGATGCCAGAGGGAAGCCAGGACTTTTATTCCCCCCTTGACATAGCCTCCTCTTTTTCTAAAAAGATTTTTTTAAGTAATCTCTACACCCAACATGGGACTCACACTCACAACCTGGAGATCAACAGTTAATGTTCTATCCACTGAGCCAGCCAAGCAGCCCCCCTCCCCCACCGCCAACACTTTTCAAGATTTTTTTTGAACACTTCCCCTTTGGCTCATGGATTACTTTTTTTGATTTCTAGTTTGATTCCACTGGGGTCAGAGAAAACGCTCTGTAGGATTTGAATTCTTTTACATTTGTTGAGGGTTTTTTTTTTTTATGGTCCACGATATGATCTATATTGATATATGTTCTGTGGGCACTGGAGTGTTATTCTGTTGTCGCTGGGTGGAGTGTTTGGTCAATTGGATCCTGGTGTCTGATGTTATTCTGATCCTGGTGTTGAGTTACTCTGTATCCTTGCTGATTTGCTGTCTCGCGGTCAACTGAGAAGTGTGTTGAACTCTCCAGCTACACTTGTAGATTTATCTACTTCCCCTTTCAGCCCTGCCATTTTTCACTTCACGTATTTTGCAGTGCTGTTGTTTGGTGCATCCACATTTGGGTTTGCTAGGGCTTCTTAATGGATTGACCTTTTTATCCTCACATAGTGTCCCTTCTTGTCTCCAATCACTTTCTTTGCTCTGAAGTCTACTTTGGTATTCCATTTGACGGATCTGTAGTGATTTTGAGTGTATCTTTTTGTATAGCATTTTTCATGGTTGCTCTGAAGAGATGGGGTCCATAGAGGCAGTTATGGGAGCTTCCCTAAGGAGGTGTCATGTCACCAGAGACCTGAAGGATGAACAGGAGTTAGCTGGATAATGTTGGGAGAGCCCAAAAAGTTCACTCCAGGGAAAGGGAACAGCATGTGCAAATGCCTGGAGACAAGATTGCTCCCTCTGGGGAAAGCCAGCCACCATGTTGTAAGGTCACTCAAGCAGCCCTATGAGAGGCCCATGTGATGAGAATGGAAACTTCCTGCCCTGTCTCTCTCTTCCCTTCATGACACAGTAGCTACACCCCAGCTATCCATTTCCTCACCTTTCACTCGCTTCTCAAACCACTTGGCTTGGTTTCTTCCTATTCCCACACCTAATCCACCAAAATGGCTCTGGCCAAGGCCCCCTGTGACCCTCTGGTTTCTAGTCCTGTTAGGTACTTGTAATCTTCATTTACTTGCCCCTTCAGTGGCCTCCAACATGGCACTCCCACCTCTACTCACTGGAGACCCCTCCCCTTATTCCATGAGGCCTCCAGTGCTCAGGCTTTCCCCAGGCCCATCAGGACCCACCTTCAGCCACCCTTCCTTCTCTGGTCTGTGCCTGTTCTGGGCCAACTTTGATGCTCAACACCTCAAGGCCATACGCCGGCTCTGGTCCTCACTCCTCAGCTCCAGACCTGCACACCACCTGGCCCCTGGATGGCCCTCAATGGTCCTCCTTCAGACTCCTGAACTTGTTGTCATCCCCAGAGATCTGCCTCACTTCTTGGCTCCCAGGCTTGCTCAGTGGTATCCCCTGGTTACTCTGCTGCCCCAAGCAGGAGTAGAGGCATCAGCACTGACCCCCTCTTCCTCTTTACTCCCCAAGTCCAAATCACCAAGCCCTGTCACCTTCCTTTACCCCTCGATTTCTCTTGGCTCCTCTTTTCTCTACCTGCACGTACCCTTGCCCCTGGATCAGGCCTGTAGGTCTCCCACCTGGATCCTCTTACTTGCTGTCTCTGCCTGCCTCCTTGTACTAATCCAGATCCCTGTCCATCCCACACATCCCAGAGTGCCCTTTGCGAAGCTGCACTGTGCCCCACCTCTGCTTGACAATGCCCCCCGCCCCACTCAGAGCTCCCCAGGGCTTTAGTTTTGAGCCCATTCTCCTCACCTGGCCCACAAGCACCTGCCTGACCAAGGCCTGCCTGCTCTCCACCTCACCTGGACCACACCCCCTCCCTCAGCCATTGTGCTCTTCTAACATTGTCTCTGTTATTGCATAACAAATTCCCACCAAACTTGGTAGCTAAAACAACAATAAACATTTATGACCTCACATGGTTTCTGAGGGACAGGAATTCAGGAGTGGCTAGGCTAGGCTGCTCTGGCTCAGGTCCTTTCATTAGCTCCAGTCCAGATGTCAGCAGGACTGCAGTCAGCTGAGGGTGTGAGTGGGACTGGAGGTTCCACATCCAATGTGGCTCCCTCACGGGGAAGGCAGGGAAGGAGACGGTGGCGGCTTAGCCCTGGGCACAGGTCCCGGGGGGCTGGCTTCCCAGCGACAGGCTGGATTCAGCACCCTGACGACATCCTCTGCTTTGGGGAGGACCTAGCAGCTACTTGGGAAGTACGAGTCAGGGGAAGGGGGCTCCCCCTCTTCTTGGTGGGGGGGGGGTGGTGGTGCTTCCAGGCTGCTCTCCACCCAGAGTCTCACCTTTGACCACACAGACATCTCCACAGCCTTTTAGTGCCACCATTAGGAAGCCGCCAGGGCACAGAGGATAATTTCCAGCCCAATTCCAGCCACCATACCCTAGACCCCATTCTCCCTATCTTCCCCTGTGGCCTTAGGCCAGTCCCCTGCCCTCTGTGGATTCCTGGAAGGGTTGGACCAATGATCCAAACTTTTCCATTGGTTCTAAAATGTAACTGTAGAAGGGGACCTTTCCTTCCTTACCCTTCCGCCAGCCAGGGCCAGGCCCATCTGAGCTCTGCCGAGCAGCCCTGTTTTCCCCTGAAACACCAAGTCTCCCCACATCTCATTCTTCACCTCCTTATCCCCCAGAGGCCAGGAACATGCCATTCAGATCCCTGCTGCCAATGCAGTCAGGCGGGCCACTCCCCTGATGGCTGCAGGTTGGGCCCAGCACAGTCCCAAGACGCTCTGGTGAAGCCTGGAGTCATTTCCCTGCTGGCCCCAGAGACGTCACACATTCCAGAACAAGGCAGATTCTAAGAAATAGGAGCCATTGTTTGCCGGTGCCTCATCTCATAGCTTCCCATCCAGTCTCTTTGGTGACACCATGTTGGCAGGGATGGCAAAGGCGGGGTGGGTCCGAGCACCCTCTACATGCCTGCAGGGCCTCCGCCTGCCTCCCACCACCTCGCTTGCTCAGAGCATGCCCCCTCAGTTCCTCCGCTTGGACCCTCATCGAAGTTCCTTGTCCCATCTCTGCAGGTTTGCCAGGATCTATGCTGGGTTTAGATACGTCCCCTGTGCTCGCCCAGGCAGCCCAGCATCTTCCCCAAGACCCCCCAGCCTCTGGCTCTGCCTCTCTCTCCACCTGGCCCCAAATCCAGCCTCTGGACCGTCTGTTCGGCTCATGTCTTCTGCCCCTTTCCTTGGATGCCAGATACTGGGGTCCCACCTCCCCTTCCAGCCTCTAATCAGCGTCCGCCCCACATCCACACAGGCACAAAGTATCCCCAGGGCACCCACGGGATGGAAAACTGCTGCACACCCGTGTTCAGATCCCTAGAACCGAAATAAGCGTTACTATCCTTATTTTACAGAGGAGGAAACTCAGTACTTTACAGGCTGGAAATTAAAAAACCAAGATACCAGCTGGAATATACTCACGCAAGGGGAACCGTGAGAGGAGAGATCATCCTGGCCCATTTGGTGGGCTGAATGGAGTGACCTGTGCTAGGAACCCCCTCGGCACCTCGGGGGTCTCTTCAGACTGAGAGCGGCATCCTGACAGGACAGTGAGTGGCAGAGGGACTGGGGGCTCCACACTTGTTCCCTCTAAACCTGGAGGGGCGAGGACAGAAGGGGGGGCCATGGCCAGTGTGCATGGACGTGTCTGAATGAGGGCATCAGGGGTGTGAAGAAGTCCTGCTGTCTCCCTCCCAGAACCCACACCTGGGAGGTGAAACACTGATCTCAGGTCGCACCGACTCACACGGCAACACTCATTCATCACCCTGCGAGCTGATTTCAGGGCACCACTTACGGATCTCAGAGTCCAATTCCAGACCCTTCAACCCAATGTTCCCATGGGGGAGGGCTCTGCTAGGAGCCACGCCTGTCCGGGTTGCCAGACGCATTTGGCAGGTGAGTGAACTGTAGCTCAGAGATGCTGGGAAACTTGCCCAGGGCCACAGAGCTGTTAATGGGCAGAGCTGCCCGACCCCAAAGCCCTCGCCCTTCCCAGAGCACCCGTGGCCTTGGTGGGGCCTGCTCTCTCCTGCCGCCATCAGGCTCCTGGCCTCACATACAGCGTCCACCACCCTGCCTGCCCTGCCAAGCCTCCCCCTGCGTTTCCCAGTCATCCCAGCCTTCAAGGCCACCTCCTCCAGGAAGCTCTCCCTGCCATGCATAACACATATCAGACACTGACCCCCGACACACACATAATCCACCCCTAGAGCACACACAGTCTTAACTATCTGCCAAGGGTTCCTCTGATTGAAGTATTCCCCTGAACTCTACTTACCGCCTGCACCAACAATGGGCACATAGCAGATGTTCCACGAATATTCTTTTAACTTGAATTAAATGTAGCCCCTTTCTTCTGCTATCTTCCTGCACCAGGGACTTCAGACTGAAGCCAGGGCAGATGTGGGGACAAGGAGTCAGTTTGGGGCTGCTGTCCCTTCCCTGGTAGATACACATGAGCAGGGAGCCAGGGCCGTCTTGTCCAGGAGGCCCAGGGAGCTAGGGATGGGATCCAGGGGGCTGAGGCCAGGGGAGGGGCGTCACATCCAAGGAGCAGGGCAGGAAGTCCCATCCACAGGTAGTGTTCTGGAAAGTCTACCCTAGCTGGTCCCACTACCTCCCAAACCTTACCTTTATCCTTTAGACAGAGTACCTACAATTCCACTGTTGTTACCGAGGCGAATAAGAATTTATTGATCCTGGCAGCTTTGACAGTCTCAAGAGTCCTGCAAGCTCTGAATGTCACCTCTTCCGGGAAGCAGACCTTAATTCCCAAGGCGCTGGCCTCCCCCTCCCCCACAGCCTCCTGTGAGTGCCTTCTTTCACATACTGGTCTGCAATGTGTCTCGCTCCCCACTCGGGGCCCTCAGGATGGCATCTGGGCCTCAGTAAACACTAAATATTGTGGCATCAACATCGCCACTCCAAGACACTCGGAGGCTTCAGGGAAGATGGGGTTGGGAGCCAGTGGAGGATGGGCGGCCAGTGCTCTCAGCAATCCTCACCCTGCCTCGAGGCCCTGGGCAGGCCGCTTGCTCACGAGGGACTCCGTGTCCTCCGGACCTCAGCCTGGGCACGGGGCTGTGCTCATCAGGGTCGCACGTGGGTGGACCCGGGCTGTGGGAGGGCCCAGCACGGCACCCAGAGCACCTGCCCTGGGTGCGTACACAGGCAGGAAGCAAGAGTTGAAACCTGCCAGCTGGGTCTTCACGACCAACCCCGGGCAGTTTCTGTGCGGGGCACTTCATAGCTTGGGATTCCAGCCTGTCAATGGCTCAAAGGCAGAGTTCTGGGTGATTCTGTTTCCAGGCCAGGAGCCACCCCACCCGGCCCCCCGCCCCCAGCCTCCAGCTTGGGAGTTCCTAGACATCAGCGCCCCACCTGGGCCACTGCACCTGCTCCCAGCGTAGCCCTGGAGAGCTCGGCAAAGGCTGGGCCAATGCTTTCCACGAACCATGAAAGTTTTTAGCTGATGACCGGAGTGATTTGTATCCATTATGGGAACATTGGGAAACACATAACAGCAAAAAATAAAATAATTTAAAATAAACGTCACCTGTAATCCCAATTCCACCAGCTACGGATGTGCATTTCTTCCATTCTGGAATACTTCCTTCCAGGCTTTTCTATGCCTTTATGCTTAAAAAAAAAAAAAAAAAAAAAGTGGATTCTGTTGAGCCCTGTTTCATACCTGCTGAGCTGGCATGGCTTTACAGGCGATTGTGTCTCCAAACCATTAAAACTCCTCACGTTTGCTAACAACACCCCGGGCACGGCCATGCCACATCCCCTGATTTAGGGAACCCCTATTGTTGGGCACTGGGGTTGTTTCTAATTTTTCCTTATTTTACCCAATCCTCCACGACGACCCTTGTGGCCATATTTTCATGACCTTCCTCAGAGCAGATTAAGACTTTAGAGGCCCCTGAGCCCTGGCAACATTTGGTGCACTCCGCCCGCCCCTCCCCCCACCCCACAAGATGCAATATTAAATACAAGCAATAAAATAAGGATAAGGACATCTGGCAAAGTTCTGGTGTTGCCCTGATGCATTATGCCTCATTTGAAGTATTGAATTCATTTTTAAATTTATTTTTTGCTCATTTGGAAGGGGATACACCTGCTTTGCTGGCACCCCCCAGCACGGATTGGGGGTTCCCGACGGCACTTACGACCCTTACCTTACAGTAATTTTTAGGGAGAGAAATATCAGGGTTAAGGGTTCTCCGTATGTGAGGCTTTTCGGTCCATGTGTCTGTCCTCGCCCACCGTGGAATCCATGACCTGTCACACACCTGCACTTAGCTCTCTGGTGAATGACTGATGATTGCCAAATGCCCCCCAACCCCCTCACCCCCCTCATAAGCTGTGCTGTTGGAGCTGGTATGTGATTAAATGGATACACGACACGTAGGACCATCTTGGAAGCAGACATCCTGGGCCCTCAGGTGGGTCTGAGCCCAGAAGGTTTGGGGAAAGGGCAGAATGTCCCCGTCCCTGTGACTGGAGGGCAATCCTCAGAGAGCCCCAGGCTATGGGGCTCAGAGGCTAGGGAGTGGAGCCTCCACACCTCAAGGCAAAACTGGCCCGGCTGCTGACTGAAGCCTCTCTCTGGACTTCACTTTCCTCACTTATAAAATGGGTGTGACAAAATATTTGACACCTCCGTTGTGGCTCCTTATTGACCCTGGGTATGACCCCACCTGTTCCTGTGACACTTAGAGCACTCCAGTAACTGGGGCACCTTCACAAGGCGGTCAGCCCTGTGTCCCGCCCCCCCAAGAGCCCACATCCAGGCTCCCTCCCAAAAGTGCTCTCCCTTCCTTGTCAGGGCCCACGTCTAGCAGGTCTTTCCCAGTCTGCCCGTTGGGATCCCACCCATGCTTGCACATCATTCCCTGCAGCCTGGAGACTTCCTGAAGGTCCTCCCTCCCAGGCACCAGGTTTGGGTCCCGGCCACGGCTCCTGCGACGGCACCCCTGGGAAGTACGCAGGGGTGTCCCTCACTGGCCTGTGACTTCTTTGGGAGCATGGCCACGGCCTCGACCCCAGGCCGGCCCAGCACAGTGCTCGGAGGAAGACTCTGTGACTGAATGACAGGAATGATGGATGGGGACAGGTGTAGACGCTGGTTTTCCTGTGTTCTCTCCCCAGACCATCACAGGGACACAAAGCTGGAAGCACAGAGATGCGCTCAGGACTGGAGACTCAAGGACAGAGGGCTCCTGGGCATGAAGCATGGCGGAGCTCCCCGAGTGGGCAAAGCCATCACCAGGCCCCGCCCAGCACTACGCCTGTAGCGCCCTGCTCGGGCCCAGCCCTCCCTGCCCCCTGAGCACTGGACCTGTGTCCCTCTCGGAACAGCCCCTTCCTTCAGGTGAACACTTCCCCACAGCAGTCTCTGCCCATGTGATCACCCTGCTGGCCATGCCACGCCCCCTCCCCACTGCAAGCCGCCGCCCCCCTCCCCCTGCAGCCCCTGGCTCTGCACCTACACCCTGCAGCATTCAGCAGGCTTCTCATGAAGGTATCCTTTAAAGGCAGCCCCGTTTTCTCTTCTTCGGGGAAGCCAGACTTGACTGCTTCAGCCTGCAGAGACGTCTTCCTCCTCTAGGCCCTCCAAGCACCTACTCCTTGTGCCACACTCGTGTGACGTGACGAGTTTGGGGTGTCTTTAACAAATCTTTTCTCCGAGGAATGCCTGTATGATTCGAACAATAGGACTGGACAGAAGTGGACTTTGAACTGTGATGCGGGTCCCTCACAGCCTTGGGCCAGGAAGTAGGGGGCTCTGGGCCACAACGACCAAGCCTCCGTCCCCAAGCAAGCGCCCTGTTGCTTGGCCCCTCCCTGACCTCAGACGAGGTGGCTCTGTGCAGCTGAGGCTGCCCCCGAGGAAGCCAACACTGGAGCCGTCTGCTGGCCAGGCTCCCTGCATCTGGACAGCAAGTCCTTCTTCACAGGGGAGCAGGGAGCTGGGTGGGGGTGGGGGTGGGGGGCAGGGATGTTAGCTTCACCACCACGACAAACAGGAAATGAAAATTTAAAAACAAACATGGGACAATTCAGGGATTGCTAAACTAGGGCCCACAGGCCAAATCTGGCCCTCTGCCTGTGTTGGAAATGAAGTTTTACTGGGACATAGTCTCCCTCACTCTTTTCAGTCTCCGTCTGCTGCCTATGGCTGCTCTGGGATTACAACAACAGAGCTGGGCCGTCGCAACAGAGACGCACGGACCACAAAGACTAAGATATTCACAAGCCGCCCCTCTGCGGACAGAGGGTGCTACCCCCGCTCTAGGTGACACTTTGGGGGAATGGAAGCCTAGCTCACGGTGACTTCTTTGGGAAGTCACACATCCCAGGACACACATTCACACCCGCGTGCACACGTGCACACGAACACACACACCTGCACCCCAGGGCTGCACGAAGCGTTCTTCCAGCCGTAGCTTGATCGGTCTCGGAGAACGCACCTGATCCACGCCGGACCCGTCAAATTCTTTCTCACAGGAATTTGAAAGCGAGCGTCGGGTGCATTTATGGCCTTGCCAGAAGAGGAGGACTCCTCCCGCCGGGGTCTCCCCAGCAGCCCTGATTCCGAGCCTTTCCTGACACTGCCCAGCCCTGCACTTTCCTACTAAAGCTGGCCGGGGTCTTCCTGGCACTGACTTCTCCTCAAGATCCTGGGAGGCTGGTATCAGCCTCGATGACTTTATTATTTGTTTCGATTTTTTTTTTTTAAACATTTGTTTATTTTTGGGGGAGGGGAGGGACAAAAAGAGAGGAAGACGCAGAATCCGAAGCAGGCTCCGGGCTCCGAGCTGTCAGCACAGAGCCCGACATGGGGCTCGAACTCTTGAGCTGTGATACCATATCGGACACTTAAGCGACTGAGCCACCCAGGTGCCCCAGCCCGGATGTGTTTAAATGAGCTCACAGCCAGACTGAGATACGAACTACATAGGTTCCTCCCGGCTGCACCTAGGCTCCCCCTGCCACCCCCCCCCCCCCCCCCCCCCGTCGGCTGACTGACTGCTTGGGAGAGACAGAGATGGAGGCCGGTTGCCCGGGTGGGAACGGACACTTCAGGCAGCAGATTGGGGAGCAGAGGACCCGGCGGGGGTGTGCAGAGAGATAACCCCACCCCCTCCCCAATTCTTCAGCTTTGGATAAAGGTCTCGGGACCCTCTAGGAGGCCTGGCACCATCCCAAGACCCCTGGGAATGGTCCCGAAGCAGAATTAACAGGCCAGCTTTTGAGGTCTGTAGGCCCCACTCGGAGCCCTCGTCGGGGAGCTGGGGCCCAGCGGCTCTAACTTCTCTCGGCGTACCTGCCTCTGAGAAGGGAATGCCGACGGGGGGGGGGGGGGGGTGGTCCGACGCCCAGAGGCTGCGTCCAAGCTGCGGGAGAGGCTGGGCAAGCCAGAGGGCTGCCCTCTGTCGGACGCTTTGTCCGGTCTGGACCGAAGAGACTCGAAGGTGGCAAAGAAAGAAGGGAGCCGGATGTCCTGCTCACAGCTCTGCCCTTCTCACTGTGCGAGCCTGAGTCAGAAGGGCAGAGCTGAGCCTCAGTTTCCTCATTTAGCAAACAGGACACTAAAGTCGCCTCATGAGGTGCTCTGAGGATGAAATGAGAAGGTGCGTGCCAAGTGCTCACCGTGACCCCTGGCACGTCAAGGGGGCTAAAAAGGAGAGGTGGTTTTAGAGGAAGTCCCGAAACAGCAGCAACAGGCATAATGATATTATCGTTTTCAGGCATTGCTAATGGCCCGCTGATCTTCCCTGGCTGGGTCCCCCACCAGTACCTCAAAGGCTGTGTCAAAAACCGACCCCGTTAAATCACCATCTGTGGTGGGCAGCCTCCAAGATGGCCTCCAAGGCGCTAGCCTCCTGGATTCCTGCTTTGTGCGGTCTCCTCTCACGTTGCAGCCAAGTTGGCCTACAACACCCACAGAGAATGGGGGAGGACTCCTAGATCTGCTTCTGAGGGAAACCGGCCTCCACGTTGTGGGGACTCTCGAGCAGCGTGAGTGGAGAGGTCCACATGGGAGGAACGTAGGCCTCTTGCCAATAGCCAGCAATGCCCCGTCAGCTGTGTGAACGAGCCACCTTGGAGCCAACCTTCCAGCCTCTCCAGCTTTCGGGTGACCATAACCCCAGCCGCCATCTTGATAGAGCCCCCTGAGAGACCTCAAACTAAGATATTCCCAAATCTCCAACCCACAGAAACTGTGAGCAATATTAAATATTGATTGTTGCTTTATGCCATGATGTTTGTCACAACAAGCTAACACACTGTGCATACCTGTCTGTCCTCGAGTGTCCTTGTTTCAGAGAATGCCACTCCCCGCCTCCCCATCCTGAGCTCTTGGTCACCACACAGTCTGCCCTTGTCCTTGCTGCCTCCGATCTGCTGACTCAACCCCCAAGCGTCTCTTGCTTCCATCCTCTGTTTTCTGGTCCCTATTTCCACAGTGTAGCGGCGTTAACTGCCCCGCACGGAGCACGTACTTTATGGCAAAGTGCAGGGTTCGAGTATTCATGGAATCGTCACAGCAACTGGATGAAATAGGTTTGCTGTCCCCATTTTACAGCTGAGGGGCCCAACAGACTGAGAAGCTCAGTGACTTGTCCGAGGCCCGCCCCCCCCCCCCAGCTGGCGAAGTAGGGAGTCAAGTTAGAATGCAGGTTTGTCCTCTGTCCAAGACCCAGAATTCTAGCGGTAGTCCCTGCAGCCAGCTTCCGACTTCTTGCATTCATCTTTCACGTCACTGACAAATAAGTCTGTCTAAAATGCACAACTAACCGTCTCTATTTCTCTTGCTCAAAGGCTGCCAAGAGATCCTGACCCCAGTGTCATGGTCCTGTCCATCCTTCAAAGTTCAGCTCCGAGGTCCCTTCCTCATGAGGCCACCTGACCCCTCTCCTTGAACACCCGGAACGCCTCTCCTGGCAATTACCTGTTTTCGCTTCATTTAGAGAAGATGCACAAGCTTGAGCCCCCACAGCCGACCACACACCTGCTCGGTGTGCTCAGACCCATGAAAGGGAATTCATATATGCGAGTGGAATGATCATAGCATAATTAACAACTGAGCTTATGAGGGAATTTGCACAGAAGTCAGTGCTCCAATGAATCGATAATAAATAGCTTTCTGAGTTACTTAGGTCATGAATGAATACTTGGTTGAATAGGACACTGCCTAAAGTCCGAGTCCCAACATTATTTTTATGTATCTTTATCAACAGCGAAATCTTCGGTTCCATATATAATCGAGGGTAATATTCAAAATATTTAACACCGGTACAGCATGGGCATCAACCAATCAAAAAAGGCATCCCCATAGGGCTGGATCAGGTCTGGCGCCCCCTGTTGGGTGCTTTCAGTGCTGGATCCTGGCAAGGTTGGGGATGTGTCCCAGGGAAGGACCAACATGGCTAGGAGAGAAGAGGGCTGTTGAGAAGTCTGGGCACAGCTCTTTACCAGCTTTTCAGAAGCATCTCGGTGTGACATTGCCAAAGCCTGCTGGCTGATGCAGCCCTACACGTGGGGGTTTCAGAGCACACCCGTGGCCTGCCCTGGGCTGAGCTTGACATGCAAAGCAAGCTCATTCCACCCTTAAAGGAGACCAAGAGGCGGGAGGGATTACCGTCGTCCCACGTTACAGTGAGGGGTGAGGACCCCAGGCGCAGGAGGTTAAGCTGTTTATTCGAGGTCGCACAGCTATAAGCGGCCGAACCAGGACCTGAACCAGGCTCTCGGACGCTGCAGCACGCCTCATAGAAGTCATGGGTCTGTGGCTTGTGCTGCCCGGGGCCAGCAGGTCTGTGGGATTTGGGGGCCGGGATTGGTTGAGGCCTTCACTGAGGAGGTGTGGCCTGAGATAAGCCCCACCCCCAGGGTCCTCCTCTCTAGAACTGGGATGCCATTCCCCATCCTAAGCCCCAGAGAACAGAGAGTGACTGTCAGCCATCCACCTCCAGGAGCAAGAAAGAGCCTTTGGCAGGATGGGTCTCATGCCACTCCCCACTCGCCACTGACCCGCTGTAGGACTTTGGACAAGACGCCACCTCTCTGAGACCATTTTCTTCATCTACAGTGTAGGGTGGTGATAGCGTGTATTGCTTCCGAGGCTTGCTGTGAGGATCAAAGAGCCGACCTATTTGACGGGCTCGGACACTTGCTGGCACTCTTTTAAATCCGCACAGGCCCTGGGCAGTGCGGAAAGGCCGAGTGTGAAAACCCACGGTGGCCGGGGGTGGGCAGCCGGTGGGGAGCTTGGCCGAGTCCCGCCACGCCAGGCTCACCCCCTGCCCCGGAGCCTCCTGCCGCCTCTCCCATCCCTCCAAGCTCCTCGGAAGGCGGAATAATTTCTCCTTCGTTTTCACTTTTAATCACAAAATAATTTTGGTGCCCAGAAGCCTTCCTCTCGCAGGAACATTTGTGCGGGATGATATCAGCCTAATTAAGTGCTTCAGCTTTGGGGCTTGATTCCACCCCCCCCCCCCCCCCCCCCCCCAGACCCCCGCGCTCCCTGCCAAGCAGCCCTGGCCGCCTGGCCGCCCGGCTACCTGCACATGCCGGCTTCTGGAGCCTTCCGCGCCGCGCGCCCCCCTGCCCCCGCGCGGTGATTGATATCTTGATTAGGCGCCAGGAGGCGGCGGACCAGGTGCTACCTCGGCGCGGGCTGGAGGCGGCGCGCTCTGCGAACTGGCCTGAAAGCGCAGGCATGTTCCGCAGCAGCAATGAGCCTTTGTTTGCCTTGGCAGCGCCGCGGCCTCCCTGGGGCCGGCCCCATAAAGGGTTTCTGTTCGGGCTGGAGGACTCATTGTCGAAAAATTGTCCCTCGAAAAATTAGCATGGTACAGTGGAGAAAGCGGAACGCCCGGCAAATGACAGCTGCTGGCCCCAGACAAGGGCCAGAGAGTGGGGTTTTGCAGGGTGCTCGCTCCCAGAGGCACCCCTCGCTCCAGGCCCGGAGGGGCCCGCAGGGTTGATGGGTGACCGCAGAGGCCGAAGGGCCAAGGGCAGGTAGGGGCCAGATGGAGAGTGTAGTTGCCTGGGGGTTGGTGGCTCATCTGCCCCAGAGGGTTCGGGCATCTCCCCAGATGCCAGGAGGCCAAGATTTTGACATGGGGTGTTTGAGGGCCCATGAGGCCAAGTCAGGCTCCAAGGGTCAGCTGTCTTGAAATAGAGGGTGGGGTGCAGGGAGGGGGAGAGAGAGACAGAAAGAGAGAGAGCCTAAAGGTTATGTGGTTAATTGAACATCAACAGCCACAGATACGATTATGCCCCTTTGTGTCTTTCTCTCAGTGTGTTGATGGAAAAGTAACTAGATTAAAAGCGCCGGGAGCCTGGGTTGGAGGGGCTAGGCAGTGGGGGGAGATCCCTCCTGAATGCCGACCCAGGGCTCCCGCAGTCCCAGCAAGGAGGGAAAACAGTCAATTAGAGAGGAGAGAAAAGATGGAGTGAGCTGTGGTTTAGCATTTGCATAAAGGCTGGGGCCCAAGGCTGCCACCCTTAGTGAGGGGGGCAGGGGTTCCCAGGGGAGAGGCTGGGGGTGCCATGGGGGTGAGGCACATGGTTACTGTTGAAAGTCTCAGCCAAAAGCCTGTGTGCACACACTGTACGTGACGCAAGGGTAAGGGTGACTGGGTCTGTGTATGGGACACACGTGTGTGTGTGTGTGTGTGTGTGCACGTTGATGTGTGAGTGTATTCTTGTTTCAGGCTGCTTACATCTGTGAAGTCATGGATATCCATATGCCCATGTTTCAAGCAGGCAGCACCTGTGTGGCTTGCACTGGCCTAACTTTCCTGTGTTGTGACCTCGTGTGCAGATTTATGGAGGCGCGAACCTGGGCATCTCTTGTGCGCTCAGAGCACCACCGGATTGGGGGGCCATGGATCTGCCAACTTGACCCTGCCAGCCTGGGAAGATCGGAGCCTCAAGATTTTCCGTGGCTCTAAGGACCTGGCCCTGGCCCCCAAGCTTCCTCTGCATGCAAGCTCCCTAGAAAAAGCCTCCTGATCCTTCCAGCCCACCATTTGCGTGAAGCTCCTGACCTCCCAGCCCATCACCTCCCCCCAATCCCCCCCTCCTCCCCAGCAACCTCTTCTCAAACAGGAAGATTTTAGGCTGGGTGGAAGGAGGAAGAGCAAATCTGGAATCAGACCAATCTGAGGCCAGGTGCCGCTCTAGCTTTTGACTTTGAGCGCTTACGTCTCAGAGTCGTTGACCAGTCACAAGCAGATAATCAGATCCAAGTATAGGGTGTTTTTAGGAATTAGTGAGATCCCACAGGTACATAGGAGAGAGTCCATACACCCCAGTTTGCCTGGGACGGTCCCAAGTTCTACCTGTGGCTCCAGTGTCATTGTCAGCCGTGCCCTTTATGCTCCAAAGTATCCCCTTTAGATTATAAATTATAGGGTCACCCCAGAAATAAGCAAGGCAGCAGGAAGCTTTTTTCCCTTCTCTTCCTCTTGCCCTCCCTTCTCTGATAATTGAATGCCTGGCTTTGTTGCTCCATTAGTCTGAACTCCCGAAGAGAAGAATCCCATGGGACACCCGGGTGGCTCAGTCCGTTAAGCGTCCGACTTTGGCTCAGGTCACGATCTCACGGTTCGTGGGTTCGAGCCCCGCATCGGGCTCTGTGCAGACAGCTCCGAGCCTGGAGCCCGCTTCGGATTCTGTGTCTCCCTCTCTCTCTGCCCCTCCCCACTCTCGCTCTCTCTCCCTCTCTCAAAACATGAAGAAACATTAAAAAAAAAATGTTTTTTTAAAGAGAAGAATCCCCAAGGCAGGAGCACCTCCTTCCTGCTCCTCACCACACCCGGGACCAGTTAATGCACAACAGACACTGGGCAGCTTGGGTGCTGCCAGGAGCAGAGCTGATCTCGGGGAGTCGGTGCAGCTGGCCGCCCTCTGCCCGCTGGGGCCACGGCAGGATGATGCAGAGGGATGACAGATGAGACCAGGGCATGGCAGGGAATATGGGCTACTACTATGAATCGACAGGCAGGGTCACATTTATGGAGCCGCTGTCTTTTGTGAGGACAAGGCCTCCCCGCCTTACTGCGGATGTGATGCCCTGCACATCCGAGCGGGAGGCCTTCAGTCTTCCCTGACTAGGCCAGACAGCTTCAGTCAGCATTTCACCAGAAGTACAGCCAGTGGTGTTTCGGACCTCCCTGAAGCGGGCCCAGTGGTCCCCCTTTATGATAGAGTCACAAACAGGCCCTAATTCATTTGCTGATTATTGTCCCCCGTAGACACCATTCACCCAGGTAGAGAAGGGCCTTACGTAAATGACTTAGGAGGGCAGGCTAGGTGCCCGGGAGCAGAACACGGAGCACTTTGTAGCTGAGATGTGCCCCGCTTTGACAAATTGTGCAAGTTTAAAGCTCTGATAAGGGAGCCATGGTCTCTTTCCAAAGTCAGAGACCCGATTTTTGCCGCCAGGTCCCAAATGTGAGGATTCTTCTTGCCCTCTCAGATGTGGACCCCTGCAGATCCTGTGGACCCCACTCTGGGGTCCTGATCCTGAATGTCCCATGTCTCTGGAAAGGCCAACGAGGACCTGATCACAGAGTAGCTTGGAAGCCACACTGAGCCACTTGGACCTCACCCCTGAGGCTGGAGGCTTCGGAGGACGGACGGGCTGAGATAGTCTGATTTACTTGCTGGGCGGTTCTCTCTGCCTGAGGTGTGGATGACAAGTCTGAGGGGACAGGATTGAAGACAAGGGACCGGCTGGGAGGTGACTAGAGTAACCTAGGCCAGATGAGGGCAGCCTGGACTAAGATATAGGACTAGTGAGTGGAGAGAGGAGGAGGGCGTAAGACATATCCTGGAAGTAGGTTCCCTGCTCCTTGGTAACTGATTGGATGCGGGGATTATTCTGGAGAGAAGGGGGGCCAGAATGACTCCCGGACTGTCAGCTGTGACAGAGCCCCAGAAGGAAAGGAGTATGGAGGAAGTGGGGGGGGGGGGGGTAAGCCCAGGAGGGGACTGTCCTTCCTCTGCACTCCTTGACGACCACCTGCCGCCTCGCCCCCAGCGGGACCGTGACGATGGCCAGGCCTGTGCCCGTCCAAATGCCATCTGCCCAGCTATGCTTCCTCCCACCAACCCACCCTGGGGTCCACCCCTTCTTCCTTCCTACTGAACTCTGGGGACCCTTTCTGACCCCAGGCATCACCTCCTCCAGGAAGCCTGCCCTCACTTCCCAGTCTGGCTCCCCTTCCCCTCCTATTGCAGGAAATGTATGCCACCCATATGCACGAGTTGGCCGCCCTCCACTCCCACTGCCACCCCCTGCGGGCAGGAGCATGGCCTGTGTCCCCTCTCATGGCCGGCACCCACCACACTACCCAGCACAAGGGAGACACTCGTGGGGGATTTGTGGAAGGAGAGGAGGGGGGAAGGAAGGCAGGGGAGGAACTGAATCCAGGTCTAGGGGAAGAACATGGGCCGTGGTCAAAGCGACTGGTCCTCGGCAAGCATGGCAAAAAGCCAGTGGGGTGCACACGCCGTCACCCTGGAAGGTGGCCTGGGCCTGACCCACCCACAGTGAGACATGGCAACATGAAGGGAAGATCACCGAGCTGACCCTCGTGCCTGGCCTGTTGCTCAATTGCTATGTGCCTCTGCGGGCTTCATTTTACCTCTTCAATAAACACTGTGATGTCGGAGGGAACCCTCGGTGAGTCTTGGTTCCCTTCCTGGATCCGCCCTCCCCCGCCCAGCTTTTTCTTGGTCTCGCTCCGCACCAAGTTCTCTGCCTCCGTTCTCCAGTGCAGTGCCAGGAGAAGGAAGCAAACATGATCAGTGAGTCCCACCTTCAGCCCAAGATGCGGAAAACAGAGCTGCAGAGCCCAGAGCTGGCAGATGGGGCTGTAGGTGTTTCAAGGTCCAGGCCCCCGATGGCTTTGGGCAGGAGAGGAGGGTACAGAGGGGACCTAGCCACGCTTGGAATTTCCTCCCTCGGCAGCGGGAGCCGGCTGGTGCTGAGACTCCCACGGGCTGTGCCCAGTGACTGCTAGGTGGAGGCCCTGAGAGGTGAGGGGTACAGCCTTGATCTTTCTGGAGCCACCTTATCACTGTGCTACCACCCCACCCCGCTCCAGCTTTCTTGGGCCGGATGCAAAGCTTTGGGCTGTCCCGAGTGTCTCCCCTGTTTGGATGGACCGATTGGGCTCAACTGCCTGCTGAGTTCTCACCCCCTGGGACGGCAGGGTGGGGAGAGGGCCATCCGCCTGCTCTGCCCCTTCTCGACGAGCCCCTGGAGCCGCAGACGTGTCCGTGGGGGTCCTCCTAGTGCCGAGAGCCCCAACGGGGCCCTGCTGCCCACTCCCACCATTCCGCTCAACACACCAGCCCCCTGAGAGGAGGAGGAAATTAAGGAGACACTCACAACTCACAAACGGGATCTCGTGGTAACATCATTTAGCAGAGAGTTGGCTTGAAACACCATTCTGCCCTGAATTTCATTCTTAGTATGTGCAGGGCTTTGGAAAGACACAGAGATAGGGGCGCCTGGGTGGCTCAGTCGGTTGAACATCCACCTCTTGATTTCCACTCAGGCCCTGATCCCACGGTCATGGGATTGAACCCCTCATCGGGCTGCGCACTGAGTGTGGAGCCTGCTTGGGATTCTCTCCCTCTCTCTCTCTCTCTCTCTCTCTCTCTCTTCCCCTCTGCCCCTTTCCCCTGCTTGCACTCTCTTTCTAAAATAAATTTTTTTCAGGGCGCCTGGGTGGCTCAGTTGGTTAAGCGTCCGACTTCAGCTCAGGTCACGATCCCACGGTCCGTGAGTTCAAGCCCCGCGTCGGGCTCTGGGCTGACGGCTCAGAGCCTGGAGCCTGCTTCCGATTCTGTGTCTCCCTCTCTCTCTGCCCCTCCCCCGTTCATGCTCTGTCTCTCTCTGTCCCAAAAATAAATAAACGTTAAAAAAATTTTTTTCAACAATTTTTTTTCAATAAAAATAAAAACAAAAGGGGGAATTTAAAAAAAGATACAGAGATTAGAAATAATAATAGAAGGCACTGTGAGTGCCGACTGTATACTAGAGGCTTTACCATGTTGTGTCAGGTATATTCTGTCATTCCCATTTTGTAGCTGAAAAACTCAAGAGGTTGACTAATGTACCCAAGATCGCCCAGCCTGGAGGCAGCAGAATTGGGAGTAGAAGCAATTATTCTACTCTGTCTCCAGGAGGACTGCGTGCCCGCCACCCAGCTGCGTTCTGACCAGGAGGGTTCAAGGCCCCTGTGGAGGAGAGAGGTCAGGGAAGTCTTCCTGGAGGAGGAGGCACTTGGAACCGGTGTCCAGGGATGGGCAGGGATGGCCAGTGGAGGACAGAGAGGGAGACTTCCTGGGTGGGGAGAACAGCAATGGCCCCGGCCTGGACACGAGGCGCAGGTATGCAGGGCTGAGTCCCTGGAGAAAAACAGGAGGAATGATTAGCTGGGGTCTGACCACAGTAGGCTTTGAATGGCCAGGGGTTGGGACATAATTCTGCAGGCCTTGGGAGCCTGTGAAGAACCACAAAGGAGAGGCCCGAGGGCTGGGAGCTGGGAGAGCCTGGAGGGGGTCCGAGGTAGGAGACTGGTCAGACGGAGAAGATGGCCAAGGCATAAGCGGGGGAGGGACAGTGGCCAGGCGGCTTATGAAAACAGCATGAGCGGCGGGGGCCTTCTGACACGAGTGTGGGAGAGGCAAGTGCGAAGCCTGTTGAGTTTGAGGGACTGAGGAAGGACAAATGTCCAGCTGGCCTATAGGTCTGTGGAGCTGCCTGGCAGAGCAAAGCCCAGAGGGGAGCGGCAGAGCCCTGATAGTCATCAGCCCTGATAGTACACTCGTGTGTACAGAAAAGCCACCCCCACGGAGCCCCCGGGGGCCCCACCTGGGCCCGCAGCCCTGAGGAGCTTCTGAGGGACAAGGACGCCTCCTGCACACGGCCCCTGGGCCAAGGAGGGCTCAGATCCCCCCACCCTGCTCTGCCCACAGACACCCCGTCATCCCGGCTATCCTCCTGCCACATTCTACCTTTGACAAATTGTGAAACGAAGCCACTGTCTGAAGCTGAAGTTAGAGGGGGCGGCTGAGCGGGGCGGAGGACAGCCAGGAACGTTTTCATGGCATAGACCACCAGGCTCTCCTTCTCTGGCTTGGGCAGGCCCGTGCCTTGTCCCCGGGGCCTGTGCTGACCAGGGCTGTACCGATGGGAAGGGAATGACAGGGCACACTCTCTCTAGCGGTGTGGACGGCAGCCTGGCTCGTCCATGCACTTCTGACTCCCCAAGTTTCCTGCCCTGGCTGAGGAGACCCTGCCCCACTCTGGGGTAGCCTGCCTCTGTGATGCCCTTGGCTATGGGGTGAGGGGCGTCTCTTCCCCTGGGATCTACCCCACGGGGCAGAGGTAGCCGGGGCACCCCATGTCCCTCCCAAGTCAGGGACTCATTGGTCCGGTTTCCAGAAACTTCCTAAAGGGAAATTGAATGATGATACTTTCAGCAGTGTAGGGAAGATGTTAGGGGCTAGACAGACTCATCAGGGTTGTACTAGAACCCCATGAATACAGCCACTACACCTTGCTCCCTGATTACCCCAGGACTCATGCAGATAAGAACAGGGAGGGGCATCGGGGATCCCTCTTTCAGAGGGAGTCTAGCTTCTCAGCACCGCCTAGGTTTGGTGTTTAGAGAGATACTATTTCATCTGAAGGCTTAGTCGGTAATTTGGGTATGCTGCCACCAGGTGGCTCCCCCTTGACCACTGAGCCAGCCTTAAATTCAACTGGGCTCCCTTACAACCACCATTCCCGTCCCAAAACAGTCTGTTGGCTTTCTCTCCTTGCTCAGACCAGCCCTTCGTGGGCACCTAGCTCCAGGCCTCCTCTGCCTGGGTGTCCTCCAGCCCCTCTCTCACCCTTTCGGCTCGTCCTGTCTAAGGCCCCACCTACCCCACCCGCCGCAGGCCCCGGAGACCCTCGTCCTAAATCACTGGAACCTCCATTCTGCCTTTCCCAGGTTCCTGTATCCGCTGGGTTCTTCCTGCCCCTGCTGCTTAGCTGCACTTTCTCCAAGAGGCACCCCCACCCCCCACTCCAACCGTCTTCCATCCCAGACCCACACTTTAAACAAACTCCTTCTTCCTCTTTCACTCGGACCCCCTCTTCTCTCCCTGCCTGGCTCCTTCATGGGTCTCCCCCTGCCAAAATTCGTGCTGAAAATCCACTGAGCGGTCAGGAGGCACGCTCCATGAATGTTTGCCGAATAAAAGGCTGCGTGAGGGAGAAGAGGAATAAATGGGTAAGCTCATCAGTCAACATAGTTCCCTGGGTACCTACTATGTGCCAGGACCTGTGCTGGGCAGAAGTGGAGTATGGGTAATTATAAACTTGTGGGACAGAACACAGACATGCACAGACGTGGGGGAGGAGGGCTGAGTGAGTGGTGGGTGGGCGATAGGAGGCTGGGGGGCTGGCTATGTGGGCAAGAAGTGTTCTTGTGATTTGTTGGAGAGGAATCGGGTCACTTGACCTGAGGCCCACAGTGGCAGTGCTCCCGCCAAGACCCAGACCAAAACAGATGACTCACTTATGCGTGGCCTTGGTGAGCCAGCTGCTGCGGGAGGGGGGCTGGGCAGAGGGTGCTGCTGGAGACAAGAGCCAAAGTCACGCCAGCAGGGTCATCCCAGGGAGCTGAGACAAGGTCGAAACAGGCCCCACCCCCATGCAGCCAGCGCTCACCGAGAGAAACAGCCTGGGGACTCGACTGTGATTCATTTACTGGGCACCTACCGGCAGGCAAGGATGCCACTAAATCTGTCTGATCCCCAGCAACCCTGGGAAGGAAGTTAGCCTCACCTGGCAGGAAGGGACATGAGGAACGGAGACGTGAAATTACTGACCCGAGGTCACAGGGCTGCAAGGGGCCCGGTCAGGATGGACTCGGGTCCGCTTCTGGCTGGAGCCCATACCTCGGGTCTGCTAGACGTGCATTCTTAGAGAGACCACAGGGAGATGCCAGCCCACATGCAGCCAGTGTTGGAGGAAGGTGGGAAGGCAAGGAGTGTCCCCAGCTGGGTGAGCCAGCAGGGACTGGCCAGTTGAACCCATGGGAAGGGAGGCCTGGCATCTGGGGGCACCGGGGGCTTCAGTCACAGAGGGTACAGCTTCCCCATCTTTAAAAGGGAGAGCACGTGCTCCCAGAATGACCTCCTGACAACAAGGTAGGAAGATGCCTGCCTGTTCCCCCCGCCGGACCCTCCACGGGGGGACGGGGGCCTACAGTCTGCGGGTCCAGCAGGTAGAAGCCAACTGCCTGGAGCCTGGACAGCTCGGCGAGCCAATAATAATACCGATGCTCGATCATGAGTGACCAGTACGTTATCATTCCCGAGGCACATTCCTATCCATTATCTACTTTCAGATAGGGCAGGCAGGGCACACGTTATGACCTCTGTGTTACAGATAGGAACGTGGGGGAGGAAGGGAGAGGGCCTGGGCTTTGTAGAGCCAAGCTGGAAGTCTCCTGTGGATAACTCCCTTCTCCCTCCCAGCAATTCAAGAAGGTAAGGACCGCATCCCCATTTTACAGATAAGGACACTGAGGTTCAGAGAGGTTAAATGCCTTGTCTAAGGTCACACATCCTCTAAGAGGCAAAACTTGACTCAAGCACAGACTCTCCGAATGAAGAGGAAAACTGGGAGGAATGTGCTAGATGCCCGGCTGGGAGGCCACACACACACACCTTGGGCCTTGGTTTCCTTATCTCTGGGGTGAGGAGGACAGACAAGGCAGACGGATCTCTGGGACCCTCTCAGCTCTGACAGCTGAAAGTCTATGACCCTCACGTGGAAAGAGCACAGGAGGCCGGGTCCTCAAAGCCAGGGGTGAACTCCAGCTCTGACTTGCCAACAGGTTGACCTGCGGCAAGCCAGGCCTCCTTTCTTGGGTGTCGGTGTCCTCTTCTGCAAGAAGGGGGTAATGGCTTTGGTTCAGCAGGTGTGGCCAGGGTATACACAGATGAGAGCCGTGGGGCACAGCCGGGTCAGGGACCTGTTTGCAGTACCAGGAGCAGCCGGTGCCTGAAATCTGGGGACCAGAGCCTGGGAATCCAAGACCTGGTTCCCCGGGTCTGGGGGCTCACACGGAGCCTCTGGGGCTCTCCCACCCGCGGCTAATTTATTGTGATGTAAAAATCAGGCTCCAGGGCGGCGGGAAGCAGAGCTGAGCGCCAAGCACGCTCCCATCCTGTTCTGTTCCACATATTTTCGGTATTTATTGTCCCCATATGTGATGCTGAACATTAAAAAACATGTTGCTGAGATTCCTCCAGAAAGGGCTGACATTTCACAATATTCCTCTGATGCCGGGGATTACTGCTCAAGATGATGAAAACGTGGTTTATTCAAAACAGATTGGGGCGGAAGAAAACAATGGCAAGGCCCCCTGAGGGCCTAATGCACTCCTGTCACCTCCCAGGGGAGCCTAGCAGCACGCCCCGCCCCCCGCAGGAGCCCCAGCTCTCGGGGCTGCCTCGGTGCTGACCCAGAGGGGCCTGCGTTCAGGGAGGGGACAGGGTCAGGAGTTGACTGGCACCCACCCCGCCCCCCCCCTCCCCCGACCCCCGGCCGGGTCTCAAGGAGAAGTGGTCATTGCTCATGGGGCACTTCTAAGTGCTGGGCTAAGGGCCCCAGCTGCACCCTGGAACATAACTCTTCCCATTTAATAAAAGGGAGAGAATGAGCTTAAGCAACGGTTCACAGAGCAGCATCAGGATGAAGAACTCAAGCTCCATCCAAACACCTTGTGTATAACCACAGCCAAGCGGAGGACAGAGTCCCAGGCATGGAGGCAGCTGACCTGCTGTGTGACCCTGGGTGGGTAGCCTTACTTCTCTGGGCCGAAGTTTCCTCACCCTGCAAGATGTGACAATTGTGCCTGCCCTACCTGCCTCTAAGGACCATTTTGGGCCCGGGGGTAGCGAGGAATGGGGGGAACACTAGATGGTGAGAAGTAGTTCCTCTCCCAGTGACATCACTGCCCCCCCCCCCCCCAGGGAGCTGCGGTGGCCAAGGTGGCCAGGCTCTCCCTTGCAGGGGACCTGGAACAGCTGACTGGGGCCTCTGGGCCTCCCTTTCATGCCCTGTGGAGTGAGGGTATAGGATCGATCGGCTAGAAGGAGGCCCCAGAGGATTCTGGATGGAGCTTGGGCTCTGGGTGGACCCAGGTCCGGTCACAGCCTTGCCACTTGTGACCCTGGGTCCTTTCTTTCTGCAAGCCTCAGTCTGCCCATCTGCAGGAGCCGATTTTGCTGCACAGGGAGCAGGAGCACTGGAGGCTACTGTGGACAGAAAGCGTATGGCCCAGAGTCTTGACCAAGGATGACGTCCAGATGAGGAAGCCCCTTCCAGCCCCTCCATCCCGAGGCACAGGGCCTTCCTGCCCCAGCCCACTGGGTGTTACATGAGGAGGCCTCTTGCAGGCTTTCTCCACCCTCAGGCCCAAAGAACAGGTCCCCCTCCTGGGAGCACGAGCAAGGGTGCCATCTTGGGCCCCCTTCTCCAAGGCCTGCGTGTTCTGGACCACAGTGAGCGCCTGACTCTCCTCAGGCTCACGTTTTCTGAGGGGCCCTCGTGTCTCCATGAGATCTTGTAACCTGTCTCCTCCCATTGTATTTAGTCCTTGAGCCAGTGAGAGGGTGGGCTGGAGAAAAGGATCTGGGCTTTATGGGAAAGTTGGGTCACAGAGTCCAGGATTCTGTGACCAGAGAAGGCAGTGCCCTTGGCCAGTGGTGCCTGGGCCTTTGGTCCTGCACTCAGCTGTGCTGAAGGTGGTGGTACCAAAGGCTGGGCATCGAGGGACAGTCAGCAGGGCTTCACAGGGCCGCCTGCGGGGTGAATGGGAGCCCTGGCCCCATGTTCTGCCAAGCCTCACCTCCCCCAATACAGGCCCCTCCTCCCCCGTGCACGGGGCCCCACAGGCCCTTGGCCTTCCAGGCTCCCCCCGCCAGCGACTAGGGCAGAGGCTGCCGTGGAGCCGCTGTGTGCCAGCGCTGTGTCCCACATGAGTGGAGGAGAGGCAGGCCGGGGCCATCAATGCTCTCCAGGCTCTCAGCTTCACTCTGGGGCCACGGTGACATTCAAAGGGCCCCTCTTTGGTCTGTTCCATTTGATGTTTCTAGACCCACAGCCTCCTCCGCCACCTTCCACAGGGACTTAGCTTCTCTCTGTCCCTTCCAGAGTCCTCAGCCAAAGCACCAGCTTCCTCACCAGGCTTTGCATGGGGCTGCAGGCCCCGGGACTGCCCTGTTGGCCTCAGCCTCCTGTGCTGGTTGAGCCTCTCTCTCCCTCACCGCTTGCTCGTGCCTCACCCCACCCTTCCACACCCTGGGAGGCAGCGTAAGGGAGCAGGCTATTGCCTGTGCCCCAGCACACATTCCAGGCAAGGACATGGACACGTAGAACTCCCCGGGAGAAAACTAAATCATGGGTAAAGGGTGAGGACATGATAAGGGGGCATCTTCAAGCAGAGAGAAAGTCTCCCTGAGGAGGACGCATGAGCAGAGGTGAGGGGATGGGGCGATCTGGGAGCTCCCTGGCGGAGGCCACAGCAAGTGCAAAGGCTCTGAGGTAGACATGCCTGGTGGGTTTGAGAATCAGCAAGGAGGAGGCCTGTGTGGCTGTTGCAGAGCGAGGGAGGGGGAGCCTATGCAGGGAAGGGAGTGGGGGGATGACAGGCAGACAGGGTGGGGCGGTGTGACCACACCAGCACTTGAGGCTGTATCACAAGTAAGGTAGAAGTCACCAGAAGGGGTCTCACTCACACCGGTGCAGAGGTGTGAACAGTGTGTGTGTGTGTGTGTGGGGGGGGGGGGGGGATGTTTTAGTTCTCATGCCCAAAACCACCCAAGAAGTTGGTACCGTGATTCTGTGACTCATCTCATCTCATTTGCGGATGAGGAAATCGGGGCTCCAAAAAGTTGTGTCACTTTCCTAAGCTCATGAGTCTTGGGATTCCACCCCAAGACCGTGTGACCTCAGAGCAGCGGCCTCTTACCAGGCTGGGAGTTGGAGGTGGGGGGTGGGCTGGGCTGCCACCATAGGGAAGCCTCCAAGAAAGCAGTCTGGGGAGGGGGCTGTTGGCCAGCCCGGAAGCCGACTGGCCCCGCTCCCTCCCACACATGGGGCCCAGAGATGGGCCAAGGAGCGGGCCCCCAGCTTGATCATTTGTACCCAGAAAGATGGGGATCAAGAGTGTCTGGGCCCTGCCAGCTCTTCTCTGCCAGATCCCAGGGCCGGGAATTGGTGTTCATGGTTCCACCCCAGCCCTCGGAGGCCTCCTGAGGCACACTGAGCCTCAGGGACATGCCAGAGCGGGGACCCCAGGCTGTCCACCCTCACTGGGCACCCCTCCCGCAGGAGCGGGTAAAGTCGCAGCAGGTGTGATATTCAAAATGTCTAACACCTGGAACAGTTATGTAACTTAAAATATCCACCGAAAGTTTGAAAATACTGTCTTTTGTTTGCCAAATATGCTATACCTTCACCACTACTGTTTACCAAGTGATGCAAGGTGTAACACAGATCGCTCCCCAAATCAACCTGAGTTTCCCTTCATTTAGTCCCCAGACAATAAGGGATCTTTCATTGGAAGTGGCTGTTTCCAGATCTTAAAATGCTCTTTGTCTGAGCTGAGCCCTGACCTGATGTAGGGACACTCATCCAACGCTTCTATCACCGCCAGGCTGAGAGTCTTCAGGGCCCAGATGGCCAGCACACCTGGACTCAGAGCTTCCCACGTGGCCTTGACCCAGACAGTCTGCTGTGGGCCCCACCAGCAACCACCATGAGGGAGTGTGCCTGCCCCCACCCCCCCTGCCCCAGGTCCCCTGGGAGAACTGCATGCCCCGGGAAGGCAGGCTGCTCTCAGCCCACTCCGTAGCCACAGGCCCCTCCAGGTCTCTTACCCATCACAGCGGCTGCTGGCAATGCCCTTCAGTGCCTAGTGAGATGGATATGCAAAGACTTTGCACCCACCGGTGGAAAGGCATCGCTCTTCCAGCAGCTGGTCTGACACGGCCCGTGAGCACGCCCATAGCGCAGGCCGGGGCCCCTCCCCGCAGGCACCCTAGCCGTGGGGAATTCTGCATGAAGGGCCTGCATCAGGCAAGCCCCTCTGCCCAGGCTCTAGATGCAGTAAATCCCCCTCTGGGCCGCTCGGTGTCCCTGGGGTCCTGGAAGGAGGGAGGGAGACCAGGCTTTGGGAAGATCCTGACTTGCCTTCCAGAGCCGCCAGGCCTTTCCACTGCTACGGCTGAGGCTGTGCGGGCCAGAGCCCCCCAGCTCCCCTCTGCGTTACCGTCCCCCCTCCCGCCCACCTCCGGGATGGGGTTTCAGCCATCAGCCAATCAGCTGCAGAGGTGGCAAAGAGCTCAGTGGGTAGACTGAGGTCTTGGAGGGAGGCTGTCTTCTCTGGCCTCAGACTTGGAAGTCTGTCCTCAAGGGCAGTTTAAATCTGCCAGCTCGTGTGCCAGGGGCTCCAACCGACCAAGTGCACCCCCGCTGTGGAATTTGCTGGCTGTGTGGCCTTGAACAGACTGGCAGGCCTCTCTGATCTTCAGCTTCCTCATGCCTCCCATACAATGAGTTCTACGATGCGTCCCGGGTGTGAGGGCACAAATGTGCATAGATAAATGATAGACGGATACACAGATGGAAAGCAAAAGCCTTGTGCTTTCCATCTAGGGGGTAGACAGAAAGCAGAGCAGCAAACAAATACAAATGCACTGCAAGGAGAGATGCTTCCCATGGGGTAAAAAAGAGGAACAGGGTGAGTGTCGGGAAACAGGAGAGGCAGGAGCACTTGAGGTGTCTGAAGAACCACAAAGAACCCCGGGTGGGAGCGGACAGGGCTGGAGGGGGAGGGTTGGAGGGGACAGGGCTGGGGGGAGAGGGTGGGAGGGGACAGGGCTGGAGGGGGAGGGTGGGAGCGGACAGTGCTGGGGGCAGAGAGGGGAGGGGATGGAGAAAGGCTTGGAAGGACCTGGATTGGCACCACATGAGGCGGGAGCCCCTTACTCAGAGAAGCAGGGTGCCTGACTTCCATGGCTGAAAGACCTGGTCTACCCTGTGGAGCTGCTGTGAGAGGTGGGCAGTGAGCAGGGGGTGATGGGAGGACGAGGCTGGGCCCAGAGTGCCAGAGAGGGGTGGGGGCCTGAGAAATGACTGGAGTCAGATCCAACTGGAAGATGAGTCTCCATCCTGGAAGTAAGGCCATGTCCCCGGCCTGAGGTGACTATGAGCAGCAGAGGTCACACCCCGGGCCCTGTTTGGGGTCCACCTCACCTCCTGGGCCTGCAGCACGTGGACAGCCTCCTCATGTGCATTGGGGACTCAGGGCAAGACCCCGCCTGAGGCTACACAGCCACGTAAGTTAGCATGAGCCCATAAACGGAGGCCTCTGTCCTTTCCGGGTGCCCCATCCGCCAGCCGGGGCAGCCAGTACCAGACGAGGTGCCAGGTTTAGCAAATAAAAATATAAGACACCCAGTTAGATTTCAATTGCAGGTAAATAACAAATATTTTTTTTTTTTGTATACATATATCCCATGCAAGAGTTGGGATATACACATCCTGAGAATTATTTGTGGCTTCCTTGAAATGCGTATTTAGCTGGGCATCCTGTATTTTATCTGGCGACCGTAGCACCAGGGCCAAGGTGAAAACTCAGAAGAACAAAACAGGGCCACCCCACACGCAGTGTTGCACTTCTTCCAGGCTCTGGCTAAGCCCACCACTTCCAGGGAGCTGGCACCAGCTTCCCTGGCCCCTCTCGTTACCAGAACCCGCCCAAGCAGGTGCTCTCCGAACACACAAGGCCTTTTGTTGGCCAAACCATTGACCCCTGCTGGGTTTTATCCAAGGTTTAAGCGTGTTGATCTGGCCTCCAGAAGTCAGGCGACCTGGTCCCCGTGGTATGACCACCTGGAAGAGGTCGCCGGCCTCTCTCAGCCTCTGTTTCCCATCTCTGGGCTTCATTCATTTCAAGACGTATGCACTGAGAGCCTACTATGTGCCGGGCACCACGTGGAGCTCTGTGAGTCGAAAGATAAGTCCGACACACCCCAGGAGGGAAAATAAAGGGCATGTAAGGCAACTGAGAACTGTACAGGAAAGGAGGTGAGCCAGGGCAAAGTGCTTCATGAGGGGATAAGGCAGTGGTGACGAGCATAGGAATCAAACCCCCAGTCCTGCTGCTTATGCTGTGTGATCCCGGGCAGCTTAATTAACCTCTCTGAAGTCTTGAAAACAATCTATGAAATGAGTATGTTTCCCTCACACATGCTGTGTTCCTCTAATAGTTTGAGGCACGCTTATCAAGGTTTGGTTTGTTTAGGGGTGCCTAGGGTGGGTGGCTCAGTCGGTTAAGCATCCAACTCCTGATTTCTGCTCAGGTCAGGATCTCATGATTTGTGAGTTTGAGCCCCGCATCGAGCTCCGTTCTGAAAATGGGGAGCCTGTGTGGGATTCTCTCTTTCTCCTCTCTCTGCCTGCCCCTGCTCCTGTTCTCTCTCTCAAAATACATAAACAAAACTTTAAAAAATAAGAAAGAATTAAAAACAAAGTTTGGTATGTTTAAATAAGAACATTTAGTGGTGGCAAGACTGAAGTAAAGATGTGGGATATGTGACTATAATTTATAGCGCCATGGACATTAACTTGAAAGTAACTAACCCTGTCTGTGTTCTTTAGTAAAGCACGGTAGTTTAGTGCGGTATTGACCCCTCTGGCGTGCAACCTGAGACGGTGCAGTCTATCAGGGTTCAAATCCTGGCCCCACCGCTTACACAGCTGAATGATGAACCACTGTGCTGTGCTGTATGGCTTTCCTCCTGAATACTGGCAGCCACGCTTTTACCCTCTAGGAAAGAAATCAGAAGAATCTTCTCTATGGAATCTGAAGAAAGAGCCAGAAATCTGCCAAACGGTGTAAGTGCTCACCCTAATGGAGAAACTCACAGCCCGCGAATCACACCTGTGAGTGCTAAGCCTCTGCTCAGCTTTGCAGGCTTCCATCTTTTTTTTTTTTTTTAACGTTTATTTTTTATTTTTGAAAGAGAGAGACAGAGCACGAGTGGGGGAGGGGCAGACAGAGAGGGAGACACAGAATCCGAAGCAGGATCCAGGCTCTGAGCTGTCAGCACAGAGCCCGACATGGGGCTCAAACTCACAGACCGTGAGATGGTGTCCTGAGCCGAAGTTGGACACTTAACTGGCTGAGCCCCCTCCCCCCCACCCCTTGAATCTTCCATATTAAATGTGCACAGAAAACCAAGAATTCCAGACACCTGCCAACGGCCTCTAATGGACAAGTTACCAACACAAACAAGGAGGAAAGAAGCAAGCTGGCAAGGCAAGGAAACACCAAGGAACTATCATTAATACTCTCAGGAGATAAGAGATGCCATTACATTCCAGAAACAAGAAGAGGATGCCATCAAAAAGAACATTCAGAGAACAACAACAACAAAAAAAAGAGCTTTTGGAAATTAAAAACGTGAGGACATGAGGGCAGAAGTCACAAAACTAAGTGGAGGAACTAAATACAGCACAGGGGCAGAAATGATAGAACACATGAAAGAAAAAATAAGAAAATTTGAAACCTAAGCCACGAGACCTTCTTATAATAGGCATTTCAGAAAGAGAGGAGGGGAGAAAATTGCCACCGAAATCATTCAAGAAAATTCCACAGAGCTAAAGAACATGAGCTCTAGAAAGAAAGAAAGAAAGAAAGAAAGAAAGAAAGAAAGAAAGAAAAAGAAAAAAGGCCCAGCACAATAAGCGAAAACAGGGCCACCCCTAGGTGCATTAATTGGATATTCTCTGGGACAGAGTAAAGATCCTCTCCTCTTCAGAGAAAGGAAAAAATAATCTCATACAAAGGGCAAGAATAGGGATGGCTCAAGTCCTCTCTACTGTTTTGGAAACTAAAATACGTAAGCGTCGAGTCTTCAAAAGTCTGAAGGAAAATTATTTGCAACCTAGAATGTCATATCCGAGCAAACCAGCCATCTGGGGCTATGGCATTTTCAGCCAGCCAGGGTTTCAAACAGCAGCCACACATGCTTTCTTGGGAAAGCTCCTGGAAGCTGTGCTCCATTACAAAGAGGAGTAAACTGAGGAAGAGGGAGAGATAGGATTCAGGAATCGGAAGGAAAGGGACTGAGAGACTCCCCAGGACGAAGGGAAGCAATGGGATGGCAACCGTGTCCCTGGAAAGGCAGCCAGGCCAGCAGGGAATAGAATAACCCAGGCTCCGGGAGGGACTTCACACTGATGAACAACCACAGAAATGTCCCACATAAATGAACGTCTTAGCACAAGATTCAGATGACTGGAAGAGTTGGGGACACAACTGGTGATAGGTACTCTGAAAACTAAGCAAACACTGAGAAAGAGAGAGACAGAGAGAGACACAGAAAGAGATTTATTAAAACAACAAGTCGTTGGGTAAAGGGAAAATATTCATAACGTTCTGCACAGCTCACATCTAACTCGTGTTCAAGGGTATAATTTAATTTAGAAAACTGATATCTAAGCAAAATGACGCAATACTTGTATTTTGAGGACGAGGTTGGGATGTGTGAGTGAGGGAGTGCACTTGTGCGCGTGCTTGGCAAGGGAAAAAAAAAAAAGAATTAAACTCTTACCTTGACGGGCAGGCTGTTAATAAGTGCTGGTCACACTGATAAACCAAGAACTAGCCGTAAACACATGTTAGAGACGAGAGAGGTAAGCAGCAAAATCAGGAGTTTCAATAGCAGTTAAATAGTAGGGGCGCCTCGGTGGCTCAGTCAGTTGAATGCCCAACTCTTAATTTCAGCTCATGTCATGATCCCAGGGTTGTGGGATCGAGCCCCACGTCAGGCTGAGCATGGAGCCTGCTTGCGACTCTCTCCATCCCTCCCTCTGCCCCTCTCCTCCGTTCATGTGTTCTCTCTCTCTCCAAAATTTAAAAAAAAACAAAACTTTTTGAAAATAGTTGAAGTAGACCCCCTGGGGAAAGAGAAATGAGAGAATGAGGGTCTAGGGTTGCTGCTTTTTAGAACAAGCCTCGTAAAACTAGTTGATTCTAAACGACGCATTGGGGTGAAGTTGATTTGAAAACGTTGAAGCAGCAACAGAGGGGTCTGAAGGGAGGGAGGGAGGGAGGGAGAGAAGAGAAGACAGAGAAAAGCCAGGAAAAGGAAGAAAGAGGAAGGCAGGACAAAACAGACGCAAGACAGGAGAAGTTCCTGCGGGTAGTAATCCCTAGGTGACGAGATCACAGGTACTGGTCCTCTGGGCGGCTGAGTCCCGCCGTCCACACCTACCGCTGCTGCTTTAATCAGAGCGCGGGACGCCCGAGAAGCCTGGCTAGCAGCCTGTGCTGGCCGATGCGGCACGGAGCCCTCCAAGCCCCTGCCGGGATGAAGGGGGCTGGGGCAGCCAAGTGCCAGGGAGGAGACCAGCCGAGCTGTGAGTGCCCACGCTGGCCCCGGACGGCCCCCACCCCCACGGGCCCTTAGAAAGCCCTGCAAAGAGCATCTGAGCAAGGCCGGGAGGTCCCTACTTCAAAGCCCCACGCTAATGCCTCCCGACAAGCGTGGCCTAGCCTCAGGGTGTTCTCTTGCCGCTGACAGCGTCTGTTCCCAGGCAAAGCCAAGGGGAGCGAGGCGGTGTGAGGCCAGGGGCACGCTGCGACCAAGCAATGGCCTGGTGGGGGAAATGTGATTTCACCCCCAGGCCCACAGCCAAGCATTCATGCCCATCCAGGGTTGGGGCCACTTTGGGCTGGCCGGTCACGGGGTGTCTCCCCCAAACACCCTCTCCCCCTCATCTTCCCACCATGGTGGCTCTTGGGTCCCAGCCCCAACCCCACCCCTAGGCCCATCCACTGGGTCTCAAGTCACTTCTCTCCCAGATGGAGAGGGCAGGGGGATGGATGTAAGGAGGGCGGGTTTGGAGGCGCACAAAAGCCCGCTCTGTCCCTTTCTCCTAGTTGGTGATAGGAAGATTATTTAATCCCTGGTCCCCAGCCTTCATCATCTGTAACACGGTGATCATATCTTCGTTGCAGGGTTGTTGCGAGCTTCATAAATAATGCAAGACCATGGCCTTGCGTGCAGCAGGATGTCTCTTCTCCTTGTCTTTCACTGCCTAATGCCCTCCCCCCCAGAGCTGAGCAATTCAAACAGCAGCCATTCCATTTGGTCACAATTCTCGTGGGTCAGGAATTTGGCAGGGTTTGAGAAGATCTGCTCCACATGGCATCAGTGGAGGCTCGTTCGGCTGCTTCAGCTGGCCGGTGGCTGAGCTGGAAGGTCCAGAGAGGCCTCCGCCCCATGATGGGCAAGTCCACGCTGCCTCCCGACTGGGGACTCAGGTAGGATTGTGAGCCGGGGGGGCGTCAGCTCTCCCGCGAGTTGGGTGCTCCCTGTGGCTGTTGGGTTCCCAGGAGGAATGTTCCACGGCGCAAAAGAAGACATTGCAGATCTCTTAAGGACTGGGTCTGGGCTTGGAAGGTGCCGTGTCACTTCTAGTGCATTCTGTTGGTCGAAAGGTAGCTCATATCCAAGGGGAGGGGAAATAGATCCAACCTTTCGACCAGGAGAGTAGCGTGATGTCGCCACCGTCTTTAATCCATTCTTCCTGCCTCTTCTTGGCCAGGATCCGTGGGGTGGCTATGGTCCACACCTGTCCATACATTCAGTCATTCAGCGACTAACATTTGTTGCGCATGCACTGTGGGCCGGGAAATACAATCAGTGAGCAAGAAAGCAGTAGTTATTCCACAAGAGATCTGACCCTTTCAGAGGAGAGAGAGCTTGGAGGCCATCAGTCAGAGGAAATGGTGACCTGGAATGCTCAGGAGGTGTCAAAGCACAGGGAAGAGGCGCTGGGTGAGGGAAGGCCTCCCCAGTCAGGACACTTAATAGGAGATTGGAGGGAGGGAAGGCGCTAGCCAGGCACAGAGGGGAAGGATGCTGCCTTACACCCATTTTATTATTATGTAGGTATGGTCCAGGTGAAGGTGAGCAGAATGGCGGTCACTGAAGACAGAACTGGTTATACTTGAGATCCCAAGAGAAGGGGGTACCCGTGTCATGGGGGCCACATGGGGGAGCACTGCGGCTGGTCGGGAGGCAGAGAGAACAAGGGGGAAAGGGCCAGAGCCTTTATTGCGATTCCCACAGGAAGGGGACGCAGCTGAAAGGTTTAGGAGTAGCTAGTTTGCATAACCGCAGAGGCTTCTGGGGCACAGGGCCCGCCCCTGATTGCTTGGTACCTGGCCCTGGGGGATCAGGACAGAAAGATAGGGGCCCGGAATGTGAGACCTCACAGGAGAGCAGGTGCGGTGTGGACTCCGGATTGGTTGGCTTGTATTTGAAAAGGCCACTCACAGGCGAGCTTTCTCCTTTCTCTAGGAATTAGAGGGGCAGTCCCTCCAGGGTCAGCAAGGTCCCAGATGTTAAAGCAACAGAATACACAAAATAAAAGACACAGCTAATGCAGGAGTCCCTGGGCCAGGGGATGGCACCGAAAGAGGACCCAGGTGGCCAAGCGCGGCTGGAGACGCCTGCATGACCCCGTGAAGTCTTGGAAGCTAAGAACAAAGGGTGCCAACCAAAGGGATTCAGGTAGGAGACTCAACTCGTGTTTGACTTTGCAAAGCCTGCTCCGGCCAATGGGAAGAGAGTACAGAGAGCAGATTGCTGGGCGGAGAGAGATGTGTGTGAAGGAGGCAGAAGGGCAAGGACAGACGATGTGGACAGTGAGCTTACTAGTGCCCGGGAGCACCGTCACCGGCAGTAGGAAGAGACTGGGTGAGAAATAGGGGGGGAGGGCGGTCGGAGGAAGAAGATGGGGAGGTGCCAAGGGCCTGAAAGTTTGGATGGGTATGTCGTCCTCCATCTAGAGGGACAACATAGTCAGTGAGCAGTGCTGGGGGCAGGGACAGGAAGGTATGAGCAGTAGGGCCTCAAAGTGGGCAGGCCTGTTGGCATGGGATATGTCTACCTTGAGTCCAGAAAAGAGGTCCGGGCTGAGATCCCAAATGGTGGCTGTCGGCAGAGTCAGGGAAGGTTACACCTCAGTAACAAACACGCCTCAAATCTAAGACACTTGGAAGAACAAAGATTTCTTCCTCACTCATGCTGTGGTCCATTGAAGGTTAGGTGGGATCCTACATGGGCATCTCAGAAGGGTCCTGATTTCCTTCTTCAAAGAATAGTGTCCCAAAGGCTAAGGAATCAAGTCTGGGCTCCTGCATCCCTACCCCAGGCCCCCCCCCCCCAAGGCCTGGTGCTTTTGCAAAGCTCGTGCAGGTGCTACTGGGGCTGGTTCTCTGAAGCTGAATGGTTGACCCAAGCCAAGTGGAATTGGTCGGAAGGCAGTGGGCTCCTGGGGATGGAGGAAAGCTAGTTGTCCAACAGACCAGCAGGGCCAAGAGTAAGGCCAGCCAACAGACAGCCTCTGGAGTCAAAGAATTCCTACCATTCCAGGCCTTTCTCCTTACTCTGACCAAAATGCACATTCCAGGAGGGGGTGTCTAGTTGGTCACATGTAGCCAAAGTACCCACCCCAAGGCGGTGTCCACTGATGGGAGGAGGGTAGGTATTTCCTGAAGGAATTTGGAGAATTGCAATCAGAATAGGGACGTTGATAAAGCAAAGGCACCACACATGTCCGCTACCACTCTTCACCAGGTCGATTGGGTTTTTCTTTGTTTGCTTTTACTTTTTCATGATGATAACAAACATACCTAAAGCACACATTTCAGTTTTCTTCATACGAATACACTTGGGCTGCCAGCACCCAGGTCAAGATGTAGACAGCCAGCCCTCTGCCTTTCCCATTCTAGATACTCCCAAAGGTACCTACTCCTCTTACCTCCATCCCCAGATTCAAGTTTGTCCATCCTCAGACATCGTATAGACAGAATCAGACGGTGTGCGCCTGGCTGCCACGGTTCGTCATCACGTCATTACATACAGCAATTGTTGGTTCTTTGTTCTTCTTTGCTGCTGTGTGGTAGCTCATTGTGTGACTACACTGCTGTTTATTTACGCGGTGTCCTGACGATGGATTGTTGGGATGGTGGCACCATATATTTTTGTCAAACGGGACCAGATGGTTTGAGAAGGCAGACACACACCGAGGCAAGTGTGAAGAATCTGGTCGTTTAGTTGTTGCTGTGAGGTTCTTGATGATGTCGTGTTCATCTTCTGGCCTGGAGCCACCGTGGCCGCCAGCACCGCATCTCACACATGGGTGCTAGAGTGTGCTTGAGATGAATGAGGCAAATCCAGTCTCATCCTGGACTCCTAGCACAGTGCTCCCTACGTCCTGCCCTGATGGCTGCCTCCTTGGACAGCACTGCTCTTGAGCAGCCAGTGGATACAGCAGGGTCTCATATGGGCACAAGGATGAAGTTACCCCCCTGAGGGCAGGTGTTGGCCCAGGACTGATTGGCACATGGATGTGGCTCCAGAATTACGTGTGGACAGGACGGAATGGAGTAGAGTTGACACAGGGATGCCACTCCAGGCTGGAGGATGATGTGAGGGATGTGACTTGCAAGCTCTCAGAGGCCTGCATCTGCCTGGGCCTCAGGCCAGGCTCAGCCTGGCAAGGACAAGGACGGACTCTGCACCTGTTTTTGCAACAGTCAGCAGAAGACCGTATCTCAGTTCCCTTGGACCAGGCCCTCACAAGCTGGCCTATTAGAAGGCTGAGAGCAAGGAAAGAAAGCAGGGGAACAGCCTCTCCAGACCCATTCCCATTGGCTCCCCAGGCTGGCTGGCCACCCTTGCCACCATGGTGAGAACCACAGTGGCCTTGCTCTCCCAGGAGAACCCAGAGTCACACACCCTCCCACCACCCCACATCACCCCGCCTCATTAGAAACTGTTGCAGATCTCCGCCAGCTCCTAGAACTTCAGTGGGAGTGTCAGGGGTGCGCAGAGTGAGCTCAAAAGGAGAGCTGAGGTGGTTGATGGGGTAAGGGTAGGGGAGCCACAGGCAAGAAGGTCTCCTGACCAGTGACAGCATTGAGGGCTGTTGGAGTTGGAAAGAGGGCATTGAGATTTAGGACCTAGTAGACCCAGGAATGAATCCCAACTCTGCTACCTACCTGCTATGGGACCAGGGGCAAGTCACTTAACCTCTCTGAATCTCAATTGTTTTATTGGAAATGGGGCCAACCCCATACCTCAAAAGGCTCTAAGGAAGATTGTATCAGAGAAGGTCTGTAAAAACCCTAGCACAGAAAAGGGGCTGCTACTGCCTCTCTTGTCCTTCTTGCCTTTGGATCTCTACCCATTGGAAAGGACTGGACAAAGATGGGTAAATGGGACCCAGGAACCCAAGAGCAGCTTCAAGTTGGTCAGCAACCAAGACTGGTGGATAGGATTTGGGAATTTGCTGAAGATCCTCCCCTCCTCCGGTCCTTCTTAAAATCTTACCTCCGGGGTCAACTTGGAGCATTGCTTTTTTAAGAAAAGCCCCAGTCCTCAGACCAAATGCTAGAGATAGAAAGGTACAAAAAGAACCAAGAAAAAAAAATCACGTTCATTTCCTTGGACTAGGGCAGTGATTGTAAATAAATGAATGAGTGAACAGGACGAAAGGAGAAATGGAATGAATGAGTGAGTTGAAGAATAAAGAAATAATAGCTAACACATACAACACTGTGCGCATGCTGAGTACTCCAAACAGTGTGTGTTTCATTAAGCTTCACAAAAGGTCCCACAAAGTAAGTACTATTGTCCTTCTGATTGTACAATTGGAGAAATTGAGGCACAGAGAGGTGAAGTGACCTGCACAAGGGCAGCCAGCCTGTAAATTCTAGGTCCTGGACTGTGAATCCAGGCTGCAGGCTCCTAAAATGTGGGCCTTGCTGCCCCTTGATGACTGCAGAGTGAATAGATGGATGGATGATTGGCGGATGGATGGATGGATGGATGAGTGGATGGGTGGATGGGTGGATGGG